>NW_026731587.1:0-215000 GCF_028476545.2 Physella acuta
GGGGGACACGACACAGTTTCGTTTTTACTTGTCTTAGGATTTGGTTCAGTATGATTGACCAGGTATTACGATTGTGTTCTTTTGGATTTTGCGAGCAACGGATCTATTCTAAACATTGGGAACACTTTATATTCGCAAATCCCAACGTCACACTTCAATTTTTGTTTTAAAAAATACACCAAAACGTTAAAAGAAAAACTTGTGAACAACCTAAAGGCGGGTTTTTTTTTTTTTTTTTTTTCTTCCCCAAGGGGTCAGTTGTCTATCGATGGGTCATCTACCGTCCGTTGTAAGTCATCGCTACAAGAATTGTCAAGATTTTAAAACTATCAAAGTTCCCACACCTTCCCTCACACAACCATACCCCACACATCTACCGTCCGTTGTAAGTCATCGCTACAAGAATTGTCAAGATTTTAAAACTATCAAAGTTCCCACACCTTCCCTCACACAACCATACCCCACACATCTACCGTCCGTTGTAAGTCATCGCTACAAGAATTGTCAAGATTTTAAAACTATCAAAGTTCCCACACCTTCCCTCACACAACCACACCCCACACATCTACCGTCCGTTGTAAGTCATCGCTACAAGAATTTTCAAGATTTTAAAACTATCAAAGTTCCCACACCTTCCCTCACACAACCACACCCCACACATCTACCGTCCGTTGTAAGTCATCGCTACAAGAATTTTCAAGATTTTAAAACTATCAAAGTTCCCACACCTTCCCTCACAAAACCACACCCCACACATCTACCGTCTGTTGTAAGTCATCGCTACAAGAATTTTCAAGATTTTAAAACTATCAAAGTTCCCACACCTTCCCTCACAAAACCACACCCCACACATCTACCGTCCGTTGTAAGTCATCGCTACAAGAATTTTCAAGATTTTAAAAACTATCAAAGTTCCCACACCTTCCCTCACACAACCACACCCCACACATCTACCGTCCGTTGTAAGTCATCGCTACAAGAATTTTCAAGATTTTAAAACTATCAGTTCCCACTCCTTCCCTCACACAACCATACCCCACTCCATTTTGTTGCAGACCTAACCCCCCCCCCCCCCCCCTTAACCAGAGTTTCTTCCAGGCATCTCTTCTACACCCCCCCCCTCCTCCTGAACCAAATGGAATTTATATAGAAAATATATACTTTTAACAATGTCCGCCCCCCCCCCCCCCCGAAAAATTAAAGTGCCCCCCCCCCCCCGAGAAAAGGGCCTGGAAGAAAACACTGCCCCCAACACTTTCCTTCAAACACTTCCTCTTTTTTGCAGACCAAGCCCCCCCCCCCCCTTACCCCAACACCTTTCTCTCTCACACATCCCACAAAGCGGCTTAGCGTGATACCTGATACATACGTCATCGATCGTTGCCAGAACAGAATAATCGGATCTTCTGTTTCTTCTTACATTGTCGTCACAATCTGGCTGTTTATGTCGTCACAATCTGGCTGTTTATGACGTCACAATCTGGCTCTTTATGTCGTCACAATCTGGCTGTTTATGTCGTCACAATCTGGCTGTTTATGTCGTCACAATCTGGCTGTTTATGTCGTCACCATCTGGCTGTTTATGTCGTCACCATCTGCCTGTTTATGTCGTCACCATCTGGCTGTTTATGTCGTCACCATCTGCCTGTTTATGTCGTCACAATTTGGCTGTTTATGTCGTCACAAACAGTCAAACATTGTTTTTATTGGCAGTGTGACAGCTAGATCCTCTACTGCAGGGGTTCCCAACCCTGTGCCACGGGCGCCATGGTGCCTGCTGAACGATTTTACCCACGTTTTCTTTAATTTGCTTTCGTCTCTGTCTTTCCAATCAAATCTTGCGATCGAAATTTCTGGCACTTCCCAGTTAGCTAGCGCGCTGAAATTTTCAGGGAAGCTTTGTTTTGGATGACAATAGAATATTCAATTGTTATTATTACTAAATTGATCCATGGAAACATTTTATTGAGCATTTTAGAGCGCTATATAATTGTAGTAAAAACGTGGGGAAAAAGGGACATAACCCAGTAACTGTAATTTGATGAAAACAAGGTTCGGTACTCTCCCTCTTTGCTTACTGAGTAGTGTTCACGCGGTGTTTGTGTACAAACAACCGTAACAACTGGTGGCCAGTATGGGGGAGACGATATGGTCGAGTGGTTGGGCACACAATTGCTAATCCACTCGACACGGGTTCAAGGCACTTGTTTTTTACGAGTTGTCTTCGTTTACCCCAAAAAAAAAAGTGAATGCGAAAAGATAAAATCGATAGCAAGATTTTAATGCAAACAAACAGACAAAGACTAAAAAGTAGAAAATAATTATCATTAAAAAAGTTTTTAAAAACCCACGTTTTCTGATTGAACTAAAAAGTAGAAAATAAATGCTATACATCACAATAATGCAAGCGATCACTCTACTATAAGCGATGAAAAACGTGGGGCGCCGTGATTTTCTTACAGTTTCTAATACTGTTGACTCTCTACAAGCTCCCTAATAAAAGTCAATAGTATTATCTAATCAATAGTAATATAACTTTTACTTCGGCGCCCCACGTTTTTCATCGCTTATAGTAGAGTGATCGCTTGCATTATTGTGATGTAAAGCATTTATTTTCTACTTTTTAGTTCAATCAGAAAACGTGGGTTTTTTAAAACTTTTTTAATGATAATTATTTTCTTATGTGACCGCCTCTCAGTATTCGACAGAGACAGAATTTTTTTTTATAAACATTATTTAAAATATGATTTATCTTTATTCATTTGTTACAGTTTTAATTTTTAATACGCTCCTAATTATGAAGCTCTGACCAATGAAATGCAATGCCAAAGATCACATTGACTTTATTATATTTTTTAATTAAATGTTTTCTTTGTATTTATGTGTTTTGTTTACTTCTTTACGTTTTGTAAATACATTTCTCTGTGTGTATGCAATTTGAAAAAAAAGCCAATAATGTTATTATTTTGAAACATTTTTGTTTATTATTTATTAATACATTATGACTATAAGAAAAAAAGGAAATAAATTATGGGAAAATGACAAGTTATGGAAGGAGTTTGTCGATTTAAAATAGGTGGTGCCCGCCAACCTACCGATATTTTAGAATGTGCTCTAGAGTAAAAAAAAGGTTGGGAACCCCTGCTCTACAGGATGTTTTTATTGAGGTTTGATACGAGTGCCGGCGTGGTAGAATCGTGGGGGGGGGGGGGGGGGGGGGGGAAGCTAAAAGTTTTTGGGGTTCGAAACTTTTTTATACAGGATTTAGAGGAAATACTGCACATGAGTCTCATGAAATTTTGACAGCCGCTTTGGGCACCAGATCCAGCCCCACAGCCGTGTTGTAGCAGCCCCATGGCGAAGGTTCCATTCTTGCCTCTGCCGACTTTTTCGAATATCGTTAAATGAGGAATACTATTATGATTCAGAATGCATTTCTCTATCGGTCAGTATGCCTTAATTTGACCTGAGTGATGTGTTTTTTTTTAAATTCTTAGCTTTCTACGATATAGCCGGTAGGGTACGAGTTTACCTGCGTTCAGTGGGTAGGAAGATAAGGAAGACAGAAGCGACCGATACCCAAACCAGTAGTCGGAGTTGACCGTGTTCAGGGCTGCCAGCAGTGCCGTAGCCAGGATCGTCTCAAGGGGGGGGGGGGTTCCAATTTTTACCCGGGGACAAACTTTCGATTTGCACCCCCCCCCCCCCCCTCAAACTTTCGATTTGCACCCCCCTCAAACTTTCGATTTGCACCCCACCTCAAACTTTCGATTTGCACCCCCCCCCTCATACTTTTTCTATATACCGAGGGGTCTATGGGTTATGACCCCCCCCCTATTCCCCCCCCTGCCTACGCCACTGGCTGCCGGGCTATGTGAGACACCTCCTGAGCCGGTGGTGTCCGTAAAAAAAGGGGAATAAAGTTATTGGCTTCAAAAGCGGATTGATTTTTTATAAATTATATAAAAGTATAATTTTATTATAGCAGAGATAGGTATAATACTTTAATATGTTTTTTTCGAAATATTAGTATGCTTTTTAAGTATAAATATTATTTCATATTTAAAGCTATTTATTTCAAATCAAAAGTATAGATCTAATCCTAATCAAATGCCAAAATATTGAAATAAAAATTTAGTGGCTCTTTAAAAACCGGGAACTTAGGTAAATTGTAACTTTTGGCTCTTCTGGCTCAAAAGGTTGCCGACCCATGCCATAGGGTAATATTCTTAAATTGTGTTTTTTTTTTTTGGACTTAAGTCAAAGTTGATGACTTTAAAAAAAAGAGTATTGATGGTTTTGTAAATAAAACCGGGAGTGATCTCCCCTAAACTTTCTCGAATATTCTTATATAAAATAACAGGGGATGGGAACTCGGGCTATAGACATGATTTTTAATCCATTTTAAATTCTTAAAGTTTTAAAAATAGAATAAAATCTCGTAGACAAATTAATTGCACACCAAGTGAACGCCAAATAAAAAAGCGCATAATAGTGCGCAATAATTATTAGTACTTTAAAAATTTACATTAGTTTTTTGAGAAATCGGAAGTAGCGTAAATTACTACTTCCGGTCAACGGAAATTACTCAAAATTTAACAGAAGGTAGAGTATTAGATCTTTTACTTACATGTGAAATTTCATTTATCTATCTGAAATAGTACTCAAGTTATAGGCTTTTGAAAAATTCAAAGTAGGAAAAGTACAGACACACACACACACAGACACACAGACATACGGACAAGATTGCAAAATTATGTTTTTCCGTATCAGTGAGGTGTAAAACGTCGAGATTTGTAAAAATCTCGATTTTTTTTTTGTGCACGATTACAATACTTTCTCTATACTTCGTATATACGAGAAAGTAAAAATGTTTCATTTTCCAAACTTATCATTTAATTTACATAACTTGCAAATACAAATTAAATGTATCACCCTTCACAAAATTTTTAATTGTAACTGGAAAAATAAACGAGTGCAATAGACTATGTATAGGCTGGGGTACTATAGTTGTTTTTAAATTTTCCGTTGATGGGGCGACACTAATAAAAGTATACTTTCTAAATAAATCCTGTCATTTTAGGGAGTTGTAGACTCTCTTCGGGGGGGGGGGGGGGGGGGGCTCTGCCGAAGAGTTGTCTGAAAGAAACTACTATATTTAGTATGAATGTGTAGTAAGTAAGTGCCGATTCTGGATAAAAATCCGTATTCAATGTCATTGTTCGTTTCCGATTAAATTTGAAGTTGAGGTGGTGATTTTGGTTTTGGTTTAGAGAAAAAGACAAGGCTTTCAACCTTGAGCCCGTTGTATTCCTCCCTCAACGGGCCATTTATCTCGTGCGTTTATGTTTGCCTTTAAGTTTGTGTTCCTGTTCGCGTTTTAATTGTGTATTATTTTCTGCGTTATTGTTTGCGTTTAATTTTGTGTTAGCTTTTGTGTTTTCAATGTTGTTTATGTTTGTGTTTTTGTTTGTGTTTATGTTTGTGTTTTTGATTGTGTTTTGTTTGCGTGTGTGTTGTTTTTGCTTTTGTGTTTGCGTTAGTGTAACGTTTGTTTTCGTGTTTATTATTGTGTTTGCGTTACGTTTGCGTTTTTTGTTTGTAGTTATGCTTGTGTTTGAGTGTGTGCTTGCGTTTTGGGTTTGGGTTTGAGTTTGCATTTTTGTTAACGTTACGTTTGCCTACAGCCCACTGAAGATTCTTTAAACCTCAGGCCTATAGCCCACTACAGATTCTTTAAACCTCAGGCCTATAGCCCACTACAGATTCTTTAAACCTCAGGCCTATAGCCCACTACAGATTCTTCAAACCTCAGGCCTATAGCCCACTACAGATTCTTTAAACCTCAGGCCTATAGCCCACTACAGATTCTTTAAACCTCAGGCCTATAGCCCACTACAGATTCTTTAAACCTCAGGCCTATAGCCCACTACAGATTCTTTAAACCTCAGGCCTATAGCCCACTACAGATTCTTCAAACCTCAGGCCTATAGCCCACTACAGATTCTTTAAACCTCAGGCCTATAGCCCACTACAGATTCTATAAACCTCAGACCTATAGCCCACTACAGATTCTTTAAACCTCAGGCCTATGGCCCAGATTCTTTAAACCTCAGGCCTATAGCCCACTACAGATTCTTTAAACCTCAGGCCTATAGCCCACTACAGATTCTATAAACCTCAGACCTATAGCCCACTACATATTCTTTAAACCTCAGGCCTATAGCCTACTACAGATTCTTTAAACCTCAGGCCTACAGCCCACTACAGATTCTTCAAACCTCAGGCCTATAGCCCACTACAGATTCTTTAAACCTCAGGCCTACAGCCCACTACAGATTCTATAAACCTCAGGCCTATAGCCCACTACAGATTCTTTAAACATCAGGCCTATAGCCCACTACAGATTCTTTAAACATCAGGCCTATAGCCCACTACAGATTCTTTAAACCTCAGGCCTATAGCCCACTACAGATTCTTTAAACCTCAGGCCTATAGCCCACTACAGATTCTTTAAACCTCAGACCTATAGCCCACTGAAGATTCTATAAACCTCAGGCCTATAGCCCACTGAAGATTCTATAAACCTCAGGCCTATAGCCCACTACAGATTCTATAAACCTCAGACCTATAGCCCGTTACAGATTCTTTAAACCTCAGGCCTACAGCCCACTACAGATTCTTCAAATCTCAGGCCTATAGCCCACTACAGATTCTTTAAACCTCAGGCCTATAGCCCACTACAGATTCTTTAAACCTCAGGCCTATAGCCCACTACAGATTCTTTAAACCTCAGGCCTATAGCCCACTACAGATTCTTTAAACCTCGGGCCTATAGCCCACTACAGATTATTTAAACCTCAGGCCTATAGCCCACTACAGATTCTTTAAACCTCAGGCCTATAGCCCAATACAGATTCTTTAAATCTCAGGCCTATAGCCCACTACAGATTCTTTAAACCTCAGGCCTATAGCCCACTACAGATTCTTTAAACCTCAGGCCTATAGCCCACTACAGATTCTTTAAACCTCAGGCCTATAGCCCACTACAGATTCTTTAAACCTCAGGCCTATAGCCCACTACAGATTCTTTAAACCTCAGGCCTATAGCCAACTACAGATTCTTTAAACCTCAGGCCTATAGCCAACTACAGATTCTTTAAACCTCAGGCCTATAGCCCACTACAGATTCTTTAAACCTCAGGCCTATAGCCCACTACAGATTCTTTAAACCTCAGGCCTATAGCCCACTACAGATTCTTTAAACCTCAGGCCTATAGCCAACTACAGATTCTTTAAACCTCAGGCCTATAGCCAACTACAGATTCTTTAAACCTCAGGCCTATAGCCCACTACAGATTCTTTAAACCTCAGGCCTATAGCCCACTGAAGATTCTATAAACCTCAGGCCTATAGCCCACTACAGATTCTTCAAACCTCAGGCCTATAGCCCACTACAGATTCTTTAAACCTCAGGCCTATAGCCCACTACAGATTCTTTAAACCTCAGGCCTATAGCCCACTACAGATTATTTCACGACTCCTATGGTTGACTTGCTCCCCCCTCCAGCCCCACGACCAACTCAGTTACTTAGTGGCGTCAGCCCCCCACCCCCACCCCCCCTTCCATGCTGGATGAGATGGCCATATGGAATATGTCAGCGTATCTAGGGGATAGGGGTGGAGACGGATTAGTTAATTAGATCACGTGACTATGCTACTATTGATGACATGGTGTAGTCTGCTGTTACATAGTTTGGTTTTCTCTTAATAAAAATTTTACGTCGATCTTCGTCGACTTTCGCTTTACTGTCGGTCATTTGTCTATCGGTATTGACCGTCCTCAGTCTCGGCCTAGGTACCGGGTCGGCTTTAGGGCATGAACTTATGTTTGGTGGTTAAATTAACGTGGTGGTTAAATTAACGTGGTGGTTAAATTAGCGTGGTGGTTAAATTAGCCTGGTGGTTAAATTCACGTGATGGTTAAATTAGCCTGGTGGTTAAATTAGCGTGGTGGTTAAATTAGCCTGGTGGGTAAATTCACGTGATGGTTAAAGTCACGTGATGGTTAAATTAGCCTGGTGGTTAAATTAGCGTGGTGGTTAAATTAGCCTGGTGGGTAAATTCACGTGATGGTTAAATTAACGTGGTGGTTAAATTAGCCTGGTGGTTAAATTCACGTGATGGTTAAATTAGCCTGGTGGTTAAATTAGCCTGGTGGTTAAATTCGCGTGATGGTTAAATTAGCCGGGTGGTTAAATTAGCCGGGTGGTTAAATTAGCCTGGTGGTTAAATTAGCGTGGTGGTTAAATTCGCGTGATGGTTAAATTAGCCTGGTGGTTAAATTAGCCTGGTGGTTAAATTCGCGTGATGGTTAAATTAGCCGGGTGGTTAAATTAGCCGGGTGGTTAAATTAGCCTGGTGGTTTCTTGGCAAATGATCACAACATAATCAATGGTGACACAATCCCAACACAATAGCTCTGTTGATTACTGTTGATTACTGGTGATACCGATTGTTTGGTGAGACACAAATATAAGTTATAAGGGTGTTGTTTAATTTGATTTTTTTGTCGTGTTTGATGCAATTAGTTATGGCGATAACATTTGCGATGGTGATAGTATTAGTGATGGTGATACAATTAGTGGTGGTGATACAATTATAGGTGGTGGTGATAGAATTAGTGATGGTGATACAATTATAGGTGGTGGTGATAGAATTAGTGATGGTGATACAATTATAGGTGGTGGTGATACAATTAGTGGTGGTGGTGATACAATTAGTGATGGTGATACAATTAGTGGTGGTGATACAATTAGTGGTGGTGATACAATTAGTGGTGGTGGTGATACAATTAGTGGTGGTGGTGATACAATTAGTGGTGGTGGTGATACAATTAGTGGTGGTGGTGATAGAATTAGTGGTGGTGATAGAATTAGTGGTGGTGATAGAATTAGTGATGGTGATAGAATTAGTGATGGTGATAGAATTAGTGGTGGTGGTGATACAATTAGTGGTGGTGGTGATACAATTAGTGATGGTGATACAATTAATGCTGGTGATACAATTAAGTGTGGTGATAGAATTAGTGATGGTGATACAATTAGTGGTGGTGAAAAATTGGTGATGTTTAAACAATTAGTGGTGGTGATACAATTTGTGATGGTGATACAATTTGTGGTGGTGATACAATTAGTGGTGGTGATACAATTAGTGGTGGTGATACAATTTGTGGTGGTGATACAATTAGTGGTGGTGATACAATTAGTGGTGGTGAAAAATTGGTGATGTTTAAAAAATTAGTGATGGTGATTCAATTTGTGGTGGTGATACAATTTGTGGTGATGATACAATTAGTGGTGGTGATACAATTTGTGGTGGTGATACAATTAGTGGTGGTGATACAATTAGTGGTGGTGAAAAATTGGTGATGTTTAAACAATTAGTGATGGTGATTCAATTTGTGGTGGTGATACAATTAGTGGTGGTGATACAATTTGTGGTGGTGAAAAATTGGTGATGTTTAAACAATTAGTGATGGTGATTCAATTAGTGGTGGTCTAGATTACATAGAAGCCAGACGATTCGACCAAGGCTGGAACCGGATGTGACGTTGTGATGAATTCTGGGGGAAATTAAATTCCTTGTAACCGGAACTCTCGACTGTCCAACTTTTCATACGTGTTAGAGGTTAGGGTCAAAGGTTAGGGTCAAAGGTTGGCTGGCGTCAGTCAATACGAGGCTACACGGCTCAATTTGTCGGCCGTTCATTCTATATAAACACACTTGTGGTTTTGTGTGGTTAGACACATGTGGTTAGACACATGTGGTTTTGTGTGCTTAGACACATGTGGTTTGTGTGGTTAGACACATGTGGTTTTGTGTGCTTAGACACATGTGGTTTTGTGTGCTTAGAAACATGTGGTTTTGTGTGCTTAGACACATTTGGTTTTGTGTGGTTAGGATACATGTGGTTTTGTGTGGTTAAACACATGTGGTTTTGTGTGCTTAGACACGTGTGGTTTTATGTGATTAGACACATGTGGTTTTGTGTGGTTAGACACATGTGGTTTTGTGTGGTTAGACGCATGTGGTTTTGTGTGGTTAGACACATGTGGGATTGTGTGGTTAGGACACATGTGGTTTTGTGTGGTTAAACACATGTGGTTTTGTGTGCTTAGACACGTGTGGTTTTGTGTGATTAGACACATGTGGTTTTGTGTGATTAGACACATGTGGTTTTGTGTGGTTAAACACATGTGGTTTTGTGTGCTTAGACACGTGTGGTTTTGTGTGATTAGACACATGTGGTTTTGTGTGGTTAGACACATGTGGTTTTGTGTGCTTAGACGCATGTGGTTTTGTGTGGTTAGACACATGTGGTTTTGTGTGGTTAGGACACATGTGGTTTTGTGTTCTTAGAAACATGTGGTTTTGTGTGCTTAGACACATTTGGTTTTGTGTGGTTAGGATACATGTGGTTTTGTGTGGTTAAACACATGTGGTTTTGTGTGCTTAGACACGTGTGGTTTTGTGTGATTAGACACATGTGGTTTTGTGTGGTTAGACACATGTGGTTTTGTGTGCTTAGACGCATGTGGTTTTGTGTGGTTAGACACATGTGGTTTTGTGTGCTTAGACACATGTGGTTTTGTATGGTTAGGATACATGTGGTTTTGTGTGGTTAGACACGTGTGGTTTTGTGTGGTTAGGACACATGTGGTTTTGTGTGCTTAGACACATGTGGTTTTGTGTGGTTAGGATACATGTGGTTTTGTGTGCTTAGACACATGTGTTTTTGTGTGGTTAGACACATGTGGTTTTGTGTGGTTAGGACACATGTGGTTTTGTGTGCTTAGACACATGTGGTTTTGTGTGGTTAGGATACATGTGGTTTTGTGTGCTTAGACACATGTGGTTTTGTGTGGTTAGGACACATGTGGTTTTGTGTGCTTAGACACATGTGGTTTTGTGTGGTTAGACAAAAATGTGTCTAAAACTTACAATATAAGGTTAATTGATCAGAGCCCAAAAATAGCTTTGATGTGACGTTAGTACTAGGGGAATCCCCGATCGGACGCTAACCATCGGGGAAACCCCAGAAACACTACACCAGACAAAAATAGCAGTCGAGTTAACCCAGCCATGTAAACACATGTGATCATGTGATTCATGCTTGGTTTGGGGTGGGGGGGGGGGGAGTTTCAACCTGTATATTGTTAATCATTGACTTAATACAGAATACAAAATAGACTGACAAAATAGACTGTCACAGTGAGCATATCAACGTGTCATAGTTCAAATTTGTCAGAGAAAAGCCCCCTCCCCTACCCCCCTCCCCCCCCCCCACACCACAACCTTGTCATCCCCGTCTAACACACAGACAACATGAAGAACAACATAGTCATTTTTGTTTTGTTTTGCTTTTGTTTTTAATTTTATAAATTATCATTAGCTTGGAACAAATCACAGTTCAAAATATGGTATAAAAGTAAACTAAATATTAACAATCACAATACAAAATATGGTATAAAAGTAAACTAAACATTAACAATCACAATACAAAATATGGTATAAAAGTAAACTAAACATTAACAATAACAATACAAAATATGGTATAAAAGTAAACTAAATATTAAAAATCACAATACAAAATATGGTATAAAAGTAAATTGACTAAACAATAACAATACAAAATATGGTATAAAAGTAAATTGACTAAACAATCACAATACAAAATATGGTATAAAAGTAAATTGACTAAACAATAACAATACAAAATATGGTATAAAAGTAAATTGACTAAACAATAACAATACTAAATATGGTATACATGTAAACTGCCAATCTACTGACTGCTGTAGATATAGGGAAGACAATTGAATTTGATGTCACATGCAACAACATTGGAAGCACATTACACACTCCACGACAAATCTTTGCTAAAATTATAAAATAATGGAGGCACATTACACACTCCATGACAAATCTTTGCTAAAATTATAAAATAATGGAGGCACATTACACACTCCACGACAAATCTTTGCTAAAAATTATAAAACAATGGAGGCATATTACTGTACATGACAAATCTTTGCTAAAAATTATAAAACAATGGAGGCATATTACTGTACATGACAAATCTTTGCTAAAAATTATAAAACAATGGAGGCATATTACTGTACATGACAAATCTTTGCTAAAAATTATAAAACAATGGAGGCATATTACTGTACATGACAAATCTTTGCTAAAAATTATAAAACAATGGAGGCACATTACTGTACATGACATAGGGGGCGTCCACAGCTGACCACAGGGGTCAAGGGGGGGGGGGGGGGGTTATAGGGCACAGCCGTGTACGAGAAAGTAGCACGGCTGCTAACCCTAACCCATAGGGCACAGCCGTGTACGAGAAAGTACCACGGCTGCTAACCCTAACCATAACTCTGAGCCAATTTTTGAAAGCTTCGGTCGTCAGTGATTTTCTGTCCATCTGCCATCTAGGTACGACAGAAATGGTTTTAATTTGTAGTATGGGAAATGGTTTTAATTCGTAGTATGGGAAATGGTTTTAATTCGTAGTATGGGAAATGGTTTTAATTCGTAGTATGGGAAACGGTTTTAATTCGTAGTATGGGAAATGGTTTTAATTCGTAGTATGGGAAACGGTTTTAAATCGTAGTATGGGAAACGGTTTTAATTCGTAGTATGGGAAACGGTTTTAATTCGTAGTATGGGAAACGGTTTTAATTCGTAGTATGGGAAACGGTTTTAATTCGTAGTATGGGAAATGGTTTTAATTCGTAGTATGGGAAATGGTAACGGCATAGAAATCTCCCTACATCACTAGTCTGACAAACATTTTATTTGAACAACTGTTTGACCAATATGACTAACTGTTTGACCAAATGACCAGCCATACAAACATTTTATTTGACCAACCGTTTGACCAAATGACCAGCCATACAAACATTTTATTTGACCAACTGTTTGACCAAATGACCAGCCATACAAACATTTTATTTGACCAACTGTTTGACCAAATGACCAGCCATACAAACATTTTATTTGACCAACTGTTTGACCAAATGACCAGCCATACAAACATTTTATTTGACCAACTGTTTGACCAAATGACCAGCCATACAAACATTTTATTTGACCAAATGACCAGCCATACAAACATTTTATTTGACCAACTGTTTGACTAATATGACCAACTGTTTGACCAAATGACCAGCCATACAAACATTTTATTTGACCAACTGTTTGACCAAATGACCAGCCATACCAACATTTTATTTGACCAAATGACCAGCCATACAAACATTTTATTTGACCAACTGACGACCAAATGACCGGCCATACAAACATTTTATTTGACCAAATGACCAGCCATACAAACATTTTATTTGACCAACTGTTTGACCAATATGACCAACTGTTTGACCAAATGACCAGCCATACAAACATTTTATTTGACCAACCGTTTGACCAAATGACCAACCATACCAACATTTTATTTGACCAACTGTTTGACCAAATGACCAGCCATACAAACATTTTATTTGACCAACTGTTTGACCAAATGACCAGCCATACAAACATTTTATTTGACCAACTGTTTGACCAAATGACCAGCCATTTTATCTGACCAATTGTAAACGTGCTGACAGTCAAGGCAATCTTTGGCCCCCGTGAGGCCGAGGGAAGGAACTTGTTATTTCATGAATGTACAGATCCATTGAGCTAAAGAGTTCATGCAGTGACGGCTTGCTTTTTAAATTTCTCCATCTCACGTTTTTCCGTTTGGTTGAATGCCGGATATCTGTTTCTGTTTTTCCGTCTCCTCATGTCTGGTGTAAGCGGCTTGCAGACTGTGTCGGATGTAGGTCCACAAACCTGATCTTCAAACGATGTCAGTGGGTCACACTGAGCGCACCCCGTACACTGGCCGCTGCTGTTTCTGAAATACCCGGGCAGGCAGTCGATGGCCGCGTCAGAAACAGATGTACAAGGCCGCGTCAGCGTCTCGTGGAGGTCTTCTCTGGGGACGCGACAAGGTTGGCAGTGGTTGGACGTGTGCAGGACGTCACTTGTGTACGTCATGTTGGGGCAGGGGAGGCAGATGGCCTCCAGTCTGTGATGGTGCTGACGATAACTGCCAGAGTGGCAAGTGATCGAGTCCCCGAGTGAGAATATCTGTAGCACGCCGAGAGAGAATATATGTAGCACGCCGAGAGAGAATATCTGTAGCACGCTCAATATAAAGATTCCGATGTTGACCATTTTAACCTGCAGAAAGATTAAAAATAAAAATAACAAAAACCGCTTTAATGTAAGCTAAAGAGTTCTGAACCTAAGAACAATGTCTTAATTTAAATCTGAGAGCGACATCAACCTAGCTGTAACGGTACTCAAGTTATCTTGTTCACAGACATACACACACACACACGGACAGAATTGCAAAGTCCAGTTTTTCCGACTCAATTACGCGTAAAACGCCGAAATTTTGATGAATCTGGCTTTAGAATTTTTAACCGATTAAAATAAGTCCCATATACTACGTATATCGTATGTGACGAAGTACTGAGAAGTAGTAAAACGGTAGAAACTCAAAATTTCGTGTGATTTTTGTGTGCACGATCGCAATACTTTTTTGGGGAATTCCCGCGAACAGTGAAAAAGTCCCCATTTTGAAATGAACTTTTCTATTTTATTTTTTTAATTACGATGTATGGCCTATAATTATTTATAATTTCTGCAATAAACTAATTACTTAAGTTGCCAGGCCTTGGCTAAAGAAATACCAACGAGTCTTCCAAACATGAATCATACACAGATTATCTTCTAGCAAACACAGATGAATACTTACAGAAGCAGGTAGATAACTTTGAGATAATTATCAATGCAAAATGTTCTTGTGAACCATGTGTATTGCTGACTGCCATTGTAAATGCGTTTTATAGCTAGGATAACGAAAGCGATTCTTTGGATAAATCCGTTCTTAGATTCCACAGATTTACCAACAGTTTAAATATAGCGACCAATGAAACAAACGCACGACGAACGTAAACATAAGTAAAGATTTGATTGCACCACCATGACGTAATTGTTTTTGTTTTGTTAGTAGCCTCATAACGCTGGAGCTATTTTTAGCGGTGACGTCATTTTCATACAATTCACGAGTAAAGAGTTGGGATCAGAGGTCAATACTTGACTACACTAGTCTGTCGTAGATTGTCAGCAGCTAAAGTCATATTACACTAAATAGGAGCTGAAGGCTGTACTGGACAACCCCCTACGCCACGTCGACCCCAACCCCCTACGCCACCTCGACCCCAACCCCCTACGCCACTACGACACCAAACCCCCTACGCCACGTCGACCCCAACCCCCTACGCCATTTCAACCATAACCAAATAGCAGGTAAACGAAATTTTCCTACATAGGTGTGGTTGTATGCATTGTTTTCCATCAACTATTGAGTGTTTCCTGTGATCGGAAGTAGCTAAATCCTTGACGCTATTTCCAATTTATCCAACGATTCGATTTTTAATAAATTACTGCGAGGAAGTTTATGCAAATTAGCCCCGGCAAGTGTCCGTGGGATTATGCTTAATCCACCGTTGACGTACATTACATAAAGCTCAATCGCCTTAGGTTGACCTACATTATTTAACGCGTAACATTGACCTACATTACATAACGCTTAACATTGACCTACATTACATAACGCTTGATATTGACCTACTTTACATAACGTTTAACATTGACCTACTTTACATAACGCTTGACATTGACCTACATTACATAACGCTTGATATTGACCTACTTTACATAACGTTTAACATTGACCTACTTTACATAACGTTTAACATTGACCTACTTTACATAACGCTTGACATTGACCTACTTTACATAACGCTTGACATTGACCTACTTTACATAACGCTTGACATTGACCTACTTTACATAACGCTTGACATTGACCTACTTTACATAACGCTTGACATTGACCTACTTTACATAACGCTTGACATTGACCTACTTTACATAACGCTTGACATTGACCTACTTTACATAACGCTTGACATTGACCTACTTTACATAACGCTTGACATTGACCTACTTTACATAACGCTTGACATTGACCTACTTTACATAACGCTTGACATTGACCTACTTTACATAACGCTTGACATTGACCTACTTTACATAACGCTTGACATTGACCTACTTTACATAACGCTTGACATTGACCTACTTTACATAACGCTTGACATTGACCTACTTTACATAACGCTTGACATTGACCTACTTTACATAACGCTTGACATTGACCTACTTTACATAACGCTTGACATTGACCTACTTTACATAACGCTTGACATTGACCTACTTTACATAACGCTTGACATTGACCTACTTACATGATCTAAGCTGCAATCCCAGCTGGTCGGGTTTAGTGAATGAAGTGACGTCACGTGGACATTCCTGTTACTGACACTGTCATTAATTTCGCACTTACTACCTGCATTTCTTGAGCTCATTAGGCGTCACATTTTGTACTTTTACCAGTCTTTATAACTTGGGCGTACACTCAATGATTCTTAAAATTTCATTTTCATTTGTTTGCTATCAGGAAATGCTTTTGTGGATACATGGTGTTAAATGGTGTATGGCGGATAAGTCTGCTGTATGAAGGACGTGTCTGCTGTATGACATGCGTGTCTGCTGTATGAAGGACGTGTCTGCTGTATGAAGGACGTGTCTGCTGTATGAAGGACGTGTCTGCTGTATGAAGGACGTGTCTGCTGTATGAAGGACGTGTCTGCTGTATGAAGGACGTGTCTGCTGTATGAAGGACGTGTCTAGTCCAGCGATCAGGAGTTGGAGTGAAATTATCTAGACAGGGTTAAACGTCTAACCTGCGAAAGTTAAACGTCTAACCTGCAAAAGTTAAACGTCTAACCTGCAAAAGTTAAACGTCTAACCTGCAAAAGTTAAACGTCTAACCTGCAAAAGTTAAACGTCTAACCTGCAAAAGTTAAACGTCTAACCTGCAAAAGTTAAACGTCTAACCTGCAAAAGTTAAACGTCTAACCTGCAAAAGTTAAACGTCTAACCTGCAAAAGTTAAACGTCTAACCTTTCAAAAGTTAAACGTCTAACCTGCAAAAGTTAAACGTCTAACCTGCAAAAGTTAAACGTCTAACCTGCAAAAGTTAAACGTCTAACCTGCAAAAGTTAAACGTCTAACCTGCAAAAGTTAAACGTCTAACCTGCAAAAGTTAAACGTCTAACCTGCGAAAGTTTGAGGAAGTTGAAGCAAAACACAGCAACATAACCACACCCAGCAACACAACCACACAAAACCACATAACCACACACAGCAACACAACCACACACAGCAACACAACCACACACAGCAACACAACCACACACAGCAACACAACCACACAAAACAACACAACCACACACAGCAACACAACCACACACAGCAACACAACCACACACAGCAACATAAGCACACCCAGCTCTATAGTCATACAAAGCAACACAACCACACACAGCCACACAACCTCACAAAGCAACATAACCACACCCAGCAACACAAACACACACAACAACACAACCACACACAGCAACACAACCTCACAAAGCCACACAAAGCTATAAAGTAACACACAGCAACACAACCACACACAGCTTTATAGTTACATAAAGCAACACAACCACACACAACAACACAACAAAAAAAACAGCAACACAACCACACACAGCAACATAAGACCCCCCTTCCCCCATCCCCGCCCGCTATGGTACAAGGAATTGTATGACATAACCCCCCCCCCCCCCCCCCGGTAGACCACCCCCACCCCTGACAACAATTCTCCATTCACGCCTCTGTTGGTAAAAAAAATGTAGACAATCAAATTCTTCCCTCCCTCCCCACCCCCCACTTTAAAAAAGATCGTGACAGACCACGTGACAGACCGTCAACCGCACTCAGATCCTGCAGGTTTTTAATTCACCGAAAACTTCGCGTGAAGGTCACGTGATTTGTTTGTCCCGACCTGCAGATGTTGTCTACTTTTGTCGTCTGCTGTCGTCGTGTTTATTTACTCGTGAGTAACATTTTTACTGAACTTTTTGTGACATTTTTACTGAACTTTTTGTGACATTTTACTGAACTTTTTGGTAACATTTTACTGAACTTTTTGGTAACATTTTTACTGAACTTTTTGGTAACATTTTACTGAACTTTTTGGTAACATTTTACTGATCTTTTTGGTAACATTTTACTGAACTTTTTGGTAACATTTTTACTGAACTTTTTGGTAACATTTTTACTGAACTTTTTCGTAACATTTTCACTGAACTTTGTGGTAATATTTTATTGAACGTTTTGGTAACTTTTCCACTCAACTTTTTGGTAACAGTTTTACTGAGCGTTTTGGTAACATTTGTACTGAACTTTTTTGTGACATTTTAACTGAATTTTTCAGTAACATTTGTTCTGAACTTTTTGATAACATTTTCAGTTAAAGATTTAGTAACTTGTTGTTTGTTGTTGATTGAAATATTTCCTCCAACACAATGAGATATTCCACGTCAACTGCCAGCTTTTCTCTCTGAGTTTCCATAGCCTTTGTTACAGCAAGAAAAAATAACAAGGCGATAGTTGCCATGTGGGCACTCTTGTATGTCCAGATTTTAATTTATCTGTCACAATTTTTACACCTTATGTCACAATTTCAGTGGTTTCAGACAACAAACTCGTGATGTTTACACTAACTGTGGTCTTTAATTAACATGTTAATCACGCTTTAATTGACCGCTTTCATGACACATTTCTGACCAGCAGTGACGTCACAATGATGAAACGTATTTACCTGAGACCTAAAGAAAATTTATGGCAACTTTTAAAAAATGTATTATGTTACTTTGTGTTCTTCTGTGTCCTACTGTTGATGTGTCGTGTCGCATTGTGTCCTACTGTTGATGTGTCGTGTCGCATTGTGTCCTACTGTTGATGTGTCGTGTTGCACTGTGTCCTACTGTTGATGTGTCGTGTTGCATTGTGTCCTACTGTGTCCTACTGTTGATGTGTCGTGTCGCATTGTGTCCTACTGTTGATGTGTCGTGTTGCATTGTGTCCTACTGTTGATGTGTCGTGTTGCATTGTGTCCTACTGTTGATGTGTCGTGTTGCATTGTGTCCTACTGTTGATGTGTCGTGTTGCATTGTGTCCTACTGTTGATGTGTCGTGTTGCATTGTGTCCTACTGTGTCCTACTGTTGATGTGTCGTGTCGCATTGTGTCCTACTGTTGATGTGTCGTGTCGCATTGTGTCCTACTGTTGATGTGTCGTGTTGCACTGTGTCCTACTGTTGATGTGTCGTGTTGCATTGTGTCCTACTGTGTCCTACTGTTGATGTGTCGTGTCGCATTGTGTCCTACTGTTGATGTGTCGTGTTGCATTGTGTCCTACTGTTGATGTGTCGTGTTGCATTGTGTCCTACTGTTGATGTGTCGTGTTGCATTGTGTCCTACTGTTGATGTGTCGTGTTGCATTGTGTCCTACTGTTGATGTGTCGTGTTGCATTGTGTCCTACTGTTGATGTGTCGTGTTGTATTGTGTTCTTCTGTGTCCTACTGTTGATGTGTCGTGTTACATTGTGTCCTACTGTTGATGTGTCGTGTTACATTGTGTCCTACTGTTGATGTGTCGTGTTACATTGTGTCCTACTGTTGATGTGTCGTGTTGCATTGTGTCCTACTGTGTCCTACTGTTGATGTGTCGTGTTGCATTGTGTCCTACTGTGTCCTACTGTTGATGTGTCGTGTCGCATTGTGTCCTACTGTTGATGTGTCGTGTTACATTGTGTCCTACTGTTGATGTGTCGTGTTGCATTGTGTCCTACTGTGTCCTACTGTTGATGTGTCGTGTCGCATTGTGTCCTACTGTGTCCTACTGTTGATGTGTCGTGTCGCATTGTGTCCTACTGTTGATGTGTCGTGTCGCATTGTGTCCTACTGTGTCCTACTGTTGATGTGTCGTGTCGCATTGTGTCCTACTGTTGATGTGTCGTGTCGCATTGTGTCCTACTGTGTCCTACTGTTGATGTGTCGTGTTACATTGTGTCCTACTGTTGATGTGTCGTGTTGCATTGTGTCCTACTGTTGATGTGTCGTGTTGCATTGTGTCCTACTGTTGATGTGTCGTGTTGCATTGTGTCCTACTGTTGATGTGTCGTGTTGCATTATGTCCTACTGTTGATGTGTCGTGTTGCATTGTGTCCTACTGTTGATGTGTCGTGTTGCATTATGTCCTACTGTGTCCTACTGTTGATGTGTCGTGTCGCATTGTGTCCTACTGTTGATGTGTCGTGTTGCATTGTGTCCTACTGTGTCCTACTGTTGATGTGTCGTGTCGCATTGTGTCCTACTGTTGATGTGTCGTGTCGCATTGTGTCCTACTGTGTCCTACTGTTGATGTGTCGTGTCGCATTGTGTCCTACTGTTGATGTGTCGTGTCGCATTGTGTCCTACTGTGTCCTACTGTTGATGTGTCGTGTTGCATTGTGTTCTACTGTTGATGTGTCGTGTTGCATTGTGTTCTACTGTTGATGTGTCGTGTTACATTGTGTCCTACTGTGTCCTACTGTTGATGTGTCGTGTTGCATTGTGTCCTACTGTGTCCTACTGTTGATGTGTCGTGTCGCATTGTGTCCTACTGTGTCCTACTGTTGATGTGTCGTGTCGCATTGTGTCCTACTGTTGATGTGTCGTGTCGCATTGTGTCCTACTGTGTCCTACTGTTGATGTGTCGTGTTACATTGTGTTCTTCTGTGTCCTACGGTTGATGTGTCGTGTTGCATTGTGTCCTACTGTGTCCTACTGTTGATGTGTCGTGTTACATTGTGTCCTACTGTTGATGTGTCGTGTTACATTGTGTTCTTCTGTGTCCTACGGTTGATGTGTCGTGTTGCATTGTGTCCTACTGTGTCCTACTGTTGATGTGTCGTGTTACATTGTGTCCTACTGTTGATGTGTAGTGTTGCATTGTGTCCTACTGTTGATGTGTCGTGTTACATTGTGTCCTACTGTTGATGTGTCGTGTTGCATTGTGTCCTACTGTTGATGTGTCGTGTTACATTGTGTCCTACTGTTGATGTGTCGTGTTGCATTGTGTCCTTCTGTTGATGTGTCGTGTTACATTGTGTCCTACTGTTGATGTGTCGTGTTGCATTGTGTCCTACTGTTGATGTGTCGTGTTGCATTGTGTCCTACTGTGTCCTACTGTTGATGTGTCGTGTTACATTGTGTCCTTCTGTTGATGTGTCGTGTTGCATTGTGTCCTACTGTTGATGTGTCGTGTTGCATTGTGTCCTACTGTTGATGTGTCGTGTTGCATTGTGTCCTACTGTGTCCTACTGTTGATGTGTCGTGTTACATTGTGTCCTACTGTTGATGTGTCGTGTTACATTGTGTCCTACTGTGGAAAGGTTATGTTACAGATAATATTTTGACATAAAGGGACCCATGGTGGACAAAATGGTGACGTCATGGCCTAGAAAATTGTGACGTATTATTTAATGAGCTCGTGTTTAGTCCAACTTGTTTTCTTGTGGAAATGACTGATGTGATACCTGACCTGCCACATGACATATAGTCTAAAAATAGAAAACGAGAGTGACAAAAATGTTTTGTTGAGTGTAGTCAACAACCAACTGGTATATGTAGGAGAAAAAGGTTATCTGGTAGATGTCATATAACATTGGGATATCATCTGGTAGATGTCATATAACATTAGGATATCATCTGGTACATGTCAGATAACATTAGGATATCATCTGGTACATGTCAGATAACATTAGGATATCATCTGGTAGATGTCAGATAATATTGGGATATCATCTGGTAGATGTCAGATAATATTGGGATATCATCTGGTAGATGTCAGATAGCATTCAGATATCATCTGGTAGATGTCAGATAATATTAGGTTATCAGGTGTAGGTCTTAAAAAATTGGCAAAGTTTAGACTTGCCAAGATCATCACATAACTAGACCCTGGCCAAGATCATCACATAACTAGACCCCGGCCAAGATCATCACATAACTAGACCCCGGCCAAGATCATCACATAACTAGACCCCGGCCAAGATCATCACATAACTAGACCCCGGCCAAGATCATCACATAACTAGACCCCGGCCAAGATCATCACATAACTAGACCCCGGCCAAGATCATCACATAACTAGACACTGGCCAAGATCATCACATAACTAGACCCTGGCCAAGATCATCACATAACTAGACCCCGGCCAAGATCATCACATAACTAGACCCCGGCCAAGATCATCACATAACTAGACCCCGGCCAAGATCATCACATAACTAGACACTGGCCAAGATCATCACATAACTAGACCCTGGCCAAGATCATCACATAACTAGACCCCGGCCAAGATCATCACATAACTAGACCCCGGCCAAGATCATCACATAACTAGACACTGGCCAAGATCATCACATAACTAGACCCCGGCCAAGATCATCACATAACTAGACCCCGGCCAAGATCATCACATAACTAGACCCCGGCCAAGATCATCACATAACTAGACCCTGGCCAAGATCATCACATAACTAGACACTGGCCAAGATCATCACATAACTAGACCCCGGCCAAGATCATCACATAACTAGACACTGGCCAAGATCATCACATAACTAGACCCCGGCCAAGATCATCACATAACTAGACCCCGGCCAAGATCATCACATAACTAGACACTGGCCAAGATCATCACATAACTAGACCCCGGCCAAGATCATCACATAACTAGACACTGGCCAAGATCATCACATAACTAGACCCCGGCCAAGATCATCACATAACTAGACACTGGCCAAGATCATCACATAACTAGACCCTGGCCAAGATCATCACATAACTAGACCCCGGCCAAGATCATCACATAACTAGACCCCGGCCAAGATCATCACATAACTAGACACTGGCCAAGATCATCACATAACTAGACCCCGACCAAGATCATCACATAACTAGACCCCGGCCAAGATCATCACATAACTAGACACTGGCCAAGATCATCACATAACTAGACCCCGGCCAAGATCATCACATAACTAGACCCCGGCCAAGATCATCACATAACTAGACCCCGGCCAAGATCATCACATAACTAGACCCTGGCCAAGATCATCACATAACTAGACACTGGCCAAGATCATCACATAACTAGACCCCGGCCAAGATCATCACATAACTAGACACCGGCCAAGATCATCACATAACTAGACCCCGGCCAAGATCATCACATAACTAGACCCCGGCCAAGATCATCACATAACTAGACACTGGCCAAGATCATCACATAACTAGACCCCGGCCAAGATCATCACATAACTAGACACTGGCCAAGATCATCACATAACTAGACCCCCAAACAGCTGGACATACTAAACGTTACCATTACATTCAGCCCCAGCTAAACCCAACCCTTGCTGTGACGTCAGTCACTCCCTTGTTAGGTTGATTCCTGACGCCAAGCTCACTCTACTTCCTCTACACGGTAGAACTAAAATATTCTCTCTGTGCCCAAATCAAAATTCCTTTCTGCCCAGATAACATTTCCTATACAGCGAAAGATTGACAGGCCAAAATCTAGTCCCATTCTACCTAGGGGAAGTAGAGTTTCTGACATTTGACTTTCATTTTGGCTGTTAAGTAGGTCATTAGCGGATAAGTTTGTTTTGAGTATTGGAACAAAACTTCCTCCACCCCCCCCCCCCCCCCCCCTATGCTGAAGCACAAGTCGATGAGGAAGTGAAATGTAGACTAGACACAATGTAGCAAATGTTTGACGTGTTGTGACCTGCTAGGTGGGGAGGGGGGGGGGGGGGTGAAGGGGTGCTAGACCAATGCAGATTTGCTTGTCGCCCATCTCCGTCACTCGTACACATCTTTGTTTTAAATTTGTGATGTTTATTTCTGTGATAAGTATGTGGTCATTTCTATCATAACAAGTTCCTAACAATGTGGTGTACTGGTTCATCGTTTTATCGCTCTTTTCATTTTCTCGTATACAGAGTATAGAGGTGGTATTGTAATCGTGCACGAAAATCGCATGACGTTTTGACAGTTTTCACCATTTTACACCTCAGTACTTTATAGGGAGTATAGGGGACTCATTTTTATCGGGCAAAAATTATAAGTCCAGATTTTTTTTTTTAATTCGGCGTTTTATGCGTAATCGAGTCGGAAAACAGTGCTTTGCAATTCACCTGTATGTCTTAGCGTATGTCCATGAACACGATAACTTGAGTATCGTTACAGCTATGTTGATAACATTTCTTATATAAGTATGAAATCAAATTTGTAGTTCTGTTTCAACTTTTCAGCGATTTCCGGTAACCGGAAGTAGAATGTATTCTATTTTCGTCTTTTTCAAAAGCCTATAACTTGAGTACTTTTTATGATAGAGATAAAATTTCACATATAAGTAGAAGCGCTAATTATACGTTTTCTGTCAAATTTTAAGTAATTTCCGGTGACTGGAAGTAGTACCCAATGCTATGTCTGATTTCTCAAAAAACGAATATGAATTTATAAAGTACTAATGTTCCGCACTATTATACACCGATTGTTTGCTGTTCACTTTGAGCCCAATTCTTTTTTTATCGAGATTCTGTTCTATTTTTAAAAGTCTAAGTAATTAAAAATGGATATAAAATGTTGTCTCTATCCCGAGTTGCCATCCCCCGTAGCGTCATATAAGAATATTCGAGAAAATTTAGGGGATATAACTCCCACTTTATTTTATTCAATCAGATCTCAGCCTGAGAGGTATGTTATTTAAAAAGTTGATGTTATTTTAAAAGTTGATGTTATTTTAAAACTTGATGTTATTTTAAAACTTGATGTTATTTTAAAAGTTGATGTTATTTTAAAAATTGATGTTATTTTAAAACTTGATATTTCCTCAGCCACATGAGCCAAGGGGACCTCACCACGTGACAAACCCTAGCCATAGACTGTTTAAATAACGGTTACGTCACATGACGTCATGTGCTGACGTCCACGTGACGTACGTCACAGATCTGGCATTAGAGACATGGAGCAAACGTCCCGACCACCGCCGGGCGGGAGTAAAGATGGCGAGGTTGGCGGGCAGGGGGTGGCTAGTCAGGGGGCGGTTCATGGTGACCAGGGGATGGAAGCAAATGTCAAAGACAATCTGAACACTACGTCACATACGTCTGACGCCACGTCACATACGTCTGACGCCACAGCCGGTCATATCCACCAAATCAAGCACATCAGCGTGGTACACACCGGACGTGACGTCACCGATGTCGTACGAACAAACATCGTTAGTAGAATATTGGCATCCGTCGCTGGGGAACCGCATCGACCCACCTCCAAAAGTGCGGCGTCCATGACGCAACGTCTGCAGCAGCCGTCAGCCAAACGAAGCGTCGAGTTTGAGGAGGTCGCACTAAAAACGTTCGCTAATCAAACGTCTGAGGCGGCGTCAGGTTTTGAACCCGGCGCCTCAACGTCTAATTCCACCCGCGCATCGCAGAGAAAAACTAAACTGGGAATTCCCGATTTGTCTGCAATAAACAAGGCCCGCCATCTTGATCAGACAAGGGGAGACAATTCATTAAGAGAAACCCGTAAGGGAGGGAAGAAAGTGACTGTACTAGAAATTGGTGGGGGGTCGGGTCAAACAGGGGCTGGCAACTCTAGCAGCAAGGGGCCGTCAGACGAATCTTCGGGAAAAGCCGCGCGGCGAGTGAAGATTGATTCCCTGTCTGGGAGGAATAAAGCTGCGCCATCTGTCGATTCTAAAGAGAACTTAACTGCAGACATTCCTCAAGAGAACTTAACTGCAGACATTCCTCAGAGTTTGAGCACAGATTCTGGTATAGGCAGCCCGACCGACGTTACAGGGGGGGTGGGTCACGTGGACGAGGATATTGATGAGAACATAGCAGACGATAATCACGATAATCCTAGCGGCTCGTCGTTGATACATCGCACGTCCACCGTCCCCTCAAATCAATCAACTCATTACCGCCCCTGCCCCAACCAGGGTGACCTCACATCCTGTGTGACAGCAGACGACAATTCCTGTGTGACAGCAGACGACATATCTTTTCCCACCAGACAAACCACGCCAAGCTCTAAAACAACAACACAAAACCAAGATTTCAAGGGAGAGAATCCGAAGACTCTAGGTAATTTTCTCCCCTGTGAAAGAACAAGCGATGTTATCTCCCCTGGCTTGCCAGACGTCACCGTTCCAACCACACACCCGGACAACACCGGGGCTAGCCAATCAGATTCACTGACCAACTCTGGCAGTCTGGAGTCGAGAGACCCACTGACCAACTCTGGCAGTCTGGAGTCGAGAGACCCACAGACTAGCGAGGTGCTCACGGAGGTTCTGGCTCCTGGTGTGTGCGCTCTTTCAAGGTCAGAGGTCAGCCAGTCGTGGGGAGGAGGCCAACCCGTGGATGGTGGAGTGGATGTCACAAGTGTGGATGGTGGAGTGGATGTCACAAGTGTGGATGGTGGAGTGAATGTCACAAGTGTGGATATTGGATGTCACCATTCACTCACTGCTTGTCTGACAAGTGACACAAACCTTAAGGTAAGCTTGTGACATGTCATTTTCTTCTTCTTCTTCGTTCTTAATGTTTAGTGTTGGAAGGGATCGAGCCTTATCTGCCAGAGGGTTTGAACTCGAGACCTTTTTTTCGAATTTATCAACCATGAGCTTTTGCCGACTCGACCACGCCTCCAACACAATTAAGCGTTACGTGTCAACTGGTTATGCGCCACTGAAGCCATTGACTCCGATTTCAGCCTGCTTTTTTTTTAGGATTTACTTACATAGCCTTTGTCCAACCAAGAACAAACTGCAAGGCAGCAGTTGTTTGATTTTGGAGTTGTCTCTCCTTGAAGAGTGGCTAACGAGCCTCATATGCCCGGGGGTTCGAACTCGAGACTTTTTGGTCTAGCAACCATGAGCTTTACCGACTCGACCACGCCGACCCCTATGTCATCTTCTGACATGTGTTATGTGTAATGTCATCTACTCACGTGGTTAATGTCAGGTTTGGGGGTCAGAGTGTGTGGGTACAGGGACCTTCTGTCTGTCACAACAGGGACCTTCTGACTGTCACAACAGGGACCTTCTGACTGTCACAACAGGGACCTTCTGTATGTCACAACAGGGACCTTCTGTATGTCACAACCTGGTTACAGGGACCTTCTGTATGTCACAACAGGGACCTTTTGTATGTCACAACAGGGACCTTCTGTATGTCACAATCTGGGTACAGGGACCTTCTGACTGTCACAACCTGCGTACAGGGACCTTCTGACTGTCACAACAGGGACCTTCTGTATGTCACAACAGGGACCTTCTGACTGCCACAACAGGGACCTTCTGTCTGTCACAACCTGGGTACAGGGACCTTCTGTATGTCACAACAGGGACCTTCTGTATGTCACAACATGGACCTTCTGTATGTCACAATCTGGGTACAGGGACCTTCTGTATGTCACAACAGGGACCTTCTGTATGTCACAACAGGGACCTTCTGTCTGTCATAATGTGGGTACAGGGACCTTCTGACTGTCACAACCTGCGTACAGGGACCTTCTGACTGTCACAACAGGGACCTTCTGTATGTCACAACAGGGACCTTCTGTATGTCACAACAGGGACCTTCTGTATGTCACAATCTGGGTACAGGGACCTTCTGTATGTCACAACAGGGACCTTCTGTATGTCACAACAGGGACCTTCTGTCTGTCATAATCTGGGTACAGGGACCTTCTGACTGTCACAACCTGCGTACAGGGACCTTCTGACTGTCACAACAGGGACCTTCTGTCTGTCACAACAGGGACCTTCTGTCTGTCACAACAGGGACCTTCTGTCTGTCACAACAGGGACCTTCTGTCTGTCACAACAGGGACCTTCTGTCTGTCACAACAGGGACCTTCTGTCTGTCACAACAGGGACCTTCTGTCTGTCACAACAGGGACCTTCTGTCTGTCACAACAGGGACCTTCTGTCTGTCACAACAGGGACCTTCTGACTGTCGCAACCTGCGTACAGGGACCTGACTGTCACAACCTGCGTACAGGCACCAATCTAGTTAAAGAAACCTAGGACTTTGCTTGTAGGTTTAAGGTAACAACACTATGTCCCATTTTTTTATCTATACATTTTTAGCAATGTCCCAACCACCATAGGACAATATCCTGACCACCATAGGACCATGTCCTGACCACCATAGGACCATATCCTGACCACCATAGGACCACATATCCTGACCACCATAGGACCACATATCCTGACCACCATAGGACCATGTCCTGACCACCATACGACCATGTCCTGACCACCATAGGACCACATATCCTGACCACCATAGGACAATATCCTGACCACCATAGGACCATGTCCTGACCACCATAGGACCATGTCCTGACCACCATAGGACCACATATCCTGACCACCATAGGACAATATCCTGACCACCATAGGACAATATCCTGACCACCATAGGACCATGTCCTGACCACCATAGGACCATGTCCTGACCACCATAGGACCACATATCCTGACCACCATATTTAACTAATCACAGTGGAATAATTGTCGGGCCAGGGGCCACGGCGTCTAGCTGGCTATGTTGTGGCCAAGACGTACAAGTGAACTAACTGGTCCGACCATTGATTAGAGTTGGTGTCCTGTATAATGGGCAGACAATTTCACTACACTTTGGGGCGGGAGCCAAAAGGAGTTGAGTGCCCTTGCTTGTTTTTTAGATTTATTTTATTTTGGTTTTGTTTTGGGTGTAGTTTTTTTTAATCGGTTGAAGAGAATGTGTCTGTTGGGGGGGGGGGGGGGGGGGGGGGGCTAGTCAAAACATTTTCCCGTGTGTTATTGGCTGGTGGAATTGTTTGCATAGATAGATAGATAGATAGATAGATAGATAGATAGATAGATAGATAGATAGATAGATAGATAGATAGATAGATAGATAGATAGATAGATAGATAGATAGATAGATAGATAGATAGATAGATAGATAGATAGATAGATAGATAGATAGATAGATAGATAGATAGATAGATAGATAGATAGATAGATAGATAGATAGATAGATAGATAGATAGATAGATAGATAGATAGATAGATAGATAGATAGATATGCCTATATTTCTTGAAAACTTGTGTGTGGGTGTGTAAATACGAAAATAGAAATACGTGTAGACTGTAGACGGATGATAAAATCGATGATATAAACTTAAGCTCAGTCTGGGAAAGTAAAAATCATATCCCATCTATTTCCCATATCCCATCTATTTCAATAGCCGACAGTGGAACACGAGACGGCTGACCATACACTGGTTCTCACATCCTACACACTCGACTACACGTGGGGTTCTCACATCCTACACACTCGACTCCACGTGGGGTTCTCACATCCTACACACTCGACTACACGTGGGGTTCTCACATCCTACACACTCGACTCCACGTGGGGTTCTCACATCCTACACACTCGACTCCACGTGGGGTTCTCACATCCTACACACTCGACTACACGTGGGGTTCTCACATCCTACACACTCGACTCCACGTGGGGTTCTCACATCCTACACACTCGACTACACGTGGGGTTCTCACATCCTACACACTCGACTCCACGTGGGGTTCTCACATCCTACACACTCGACTACACGTGGGGTTCTCACATCCTACACACTCGACTCCACGTGGGGTTCTCACATCCTACACACTCGACTCCACGTGGGGTTCTCACATCCTACACACTCGACTCCACTGGGGTTCTCACATCCTACACACTCGACTCCACGTGGGGTTCTCACATCCTACACACTCGACTCCACGTGGGGTTCTCACATCCTACACACGTGGGGTTCTCACATCCTACACACTCGACTCCACGTGGGGTTCTCACATCCTACACACTCGACTCCACGTGGGGTTCTCACATCCTACACACTCGACTCCACGTGGGGTTCTCACATCCTACACACTCGACTCCACGTGGGGTTCTCACATCCTACACACTCGACTCCACGTGGGGTTCTCACATCCTACACACTCGACTCCACGTGGGGTTCTCACATCCTACACACTCGACTCCACGTGGGGTTCTCACATCCTACACACGTGGGGTTCTCACATCCTACACACTCGACTACACGTGGGGTTCTCACATCCTACACACTCGACTCCACGTGGGGTTCTCACATCCTACACACTCGACTCCACGTGGGGTTCTCACATCCTACACACTCGACTACACGTGGGGTTCTCACATCCTACACACTCGACTCCACGTGGGGTTCTCACATCCTACACACTCGACTCCACGTGGGGTTCTCACATCCTACACACTCGACTCCACGTGGGGTTCTCACATCCTACACACTCGACTCCACGTGGGGTTCTCACATCCTACACACTCGACTCCACGTGGGGTTCTCACATCCTACACACGTGGGGTTCTCACATCCTACACACTCGACTACACGTGGGGTTCTCACATCCTACACACTCGACTCCACGTGGGGTTCTCACATCCTACACACTCGACTACACGTGGGGTTCTCACATCCTACACACTCGACTCCACGTGGGGTTCTCACATCCTACACACTCGACTACACGTGGGGTTCTCACATCCTACACACTCGACTCCACGTGGGGTTCTCACATCCTACACACTCGACTCCACGTGGGGTTCTCACATCCTACACACTCGACTCCACTGGGGTTCTCACATCCTACACACTCGACTCCACGTGGGGTTCTCACATCCTACACACTCGACTCCACGTGGGGTTCTCACATCCTACACACGTGGGGTTCTCACATCCTACACACTCGACTCCACGTGGGGTTCTCACATCCTACACACTCGACTCCACGTGGGGTTCTCACATCCTACACACTCGACTCCACGTGGGGTTCTCACATCCTACACACGTGGGGTTCTCACATCCTACACACTCGACTACACGTGGGGTTCTCACATCCTACACACTCGACTCCACGTGGGGTTCTCACATCCTACACACTCGACTACACGTGGGGTTCTCACATCCTACACACTCGACTTCACGTGGGGTTCTCACATCCTACACACTCGACTCCACGTGGGGTTCTCACATCCTACACACGTGGGGTTCTCACATCCTACACACTCGACTCCACGTGGGGTTCTCACATCCTACACACTCGACTCCACGTGGGGTTCTCACATCCTACACACTCGACTCCACGTGGGGTTCTCACATCCTACACACTCGACTCCACGTGGGGTTCTCACATCCTACACACTCGACTCCACGTGGGGTTCTCACATCCTACACACGTGGGGTTCTCACATCCTACACACTCGACTCCACGTGGGGTTCTCACATCCTACACACTCGACTCCACGTGGGGTTCTCACATCCTACACACGTGGGGTTCTCACATCCTACACACTCGACTACACGTGGGGTTCTCACATCCTACACACTCGACTCCACGTGGGGTTCTCACATCCTACACACTCGACTACACGTGGGGTTCTCACATCCTACACACTCGACTCCACGTGGGGTTCTCACATCCTACACACTCGACTACACGTGGGGTTCTCACATCCTACACACTCGACTCCACGTGGGGTTCTCACATCCTACACACTCGACTCCACGTGGGGTTCTCACATCCTACACACTCGACTCCACTGGGGTTCTCACATCCTACACACTCGACTCCACGTGGGGTTCTCACATCCTACACACTCGACTCCACGTGGGGTTCTCACATCCTACACACTCGACTACACGTGGGGTTCTCACATCCTACACACTCGACTCCACGTGGGGTTCTCACATCCTACACACTCGACTACACGTGGGGTTCTCACATCCTACACACTCGACTCCACGTGGGGTTCTCACATCCTACACACTCGACTCCACGTGGGGTTCTCACATCCTACACACTCGACTCCACTGGGGTTCTCACATCCTACACACTCGACTCCACGTGGGGTTCTCACATCCTACACACTCGACTCCACGTGGGGTTCTCACATCCTACACACTCGACTCCACTGGGGTTCTCACATCCTACACACTCGACTCCACTGGGGTTCTCACATCCTACACACTCGACTCCACGTGGGGTTCTCACATCCTACACACTCGACTCCACGTGGGGTTCTCACATCCTACACACGTGGGGTTCTCACATCCTACACACTCGACTCCACGTGGGGTTCTCACATCCTACACACTCGACTCCACGTGGGGTTCTCACATCCTACACACTCGACTCCACGTGGGGTTCTCACATCCTACACACGTGGGGTTCTCACATCCTACACACTCGACTACACGTGGGGTTCTCACATCCTACACACTCGACTCCACGTGGGGTTCTCACATCCTACACACTCGACTACACGTGGGGTTCTCACATCCTACACACTCGACTCCACGTGGGGTTCTCACATCCTACACACTCGACTACACGTGGGGTTCTCACATCCTACACACTCGACTCCACGTGGGGTTCTCACATCCTACACACTCGACTCCACGTGGGGTTCTCACATCCTACACACTCGACTCCACGTGGGGTTCTCACATCCTACACACTCGACTACACGTGGGGTTCTCACATTCTACACACTCGACTACACGTGGGGTTCTCACATCCTACACACTCGACTACACGTGGGGTTCTCACATCCTACACACTCGACTCCACGTGGGGTTCTCACATCCTACACACGTGGGGTTCTCACATCCTACACACTCGACTCCACGTGGGGTTCTCACATCCTACACACTCGACTCCACGTGGGGTTCTCACATCCTACACACTCGACTCCACGTGGGGTTCTCACATCCTACACACTCGACTCCACGTGGGGTTCTCACATCCTACACACTCGACTCCACGTGGGGTTCTCACATCCTACACACTCGACTCCACTTGGGGTTCTCACATCCTACACACTCGACTCCACGTGGGGTTCTCACATCCTACACACGTGGGGTTCTCACATCCTACACACTCGACTACACGTGGGGTTCTCACATCCTACACACTCGACTCCACGTGGGGTTCTCACATCCTACACACTCGACTCCACTGGGGTTCTCACATCCTACACACTCGACTCCACGTGGGGTTCTCACATCCTACACACTCGACTACACGTGGGGTTCTCACATCCTGCACGCTCCACGTGGGGTTCTCACATCCTACACACTCGACTCCACGTGGGGTTCTCACATCCTACACACTCGACTCCACGTGGGGTTCTCACATCCTACACACTCGACTCCACGTGGGGTTCTCACATCCTACACACTCGACTCCACGTGGGGTTCTCACATCCTACACACGTGGGGTTCTCACTGAACGTCTGACTGACTGAACGACTGACTGAACGTCTGACTGACTGAACGTCTGACTGACTGAACGTCTGATTAACTGAACGTCTGACTAACTGAACGTCTGACTGACGACTGACTGAACGTTTGACTGACTGAACATCTGACTGACTGAACGTCTGACTGACTGAACGTCTGACTAACTGAACTTCTGACTGACTGAACGTCTGACTAACTGACTTAACGTCTGACTGACTGAACGTCTGACTAACTGAACGTCTGACTGACTGAAGTAAATGAAAGTCACAGCACATTGTAGGACATCGAAGATAAATAAAGTTACTTGCCAGACTTTGAGAACCCTTTCTCCAGTCGTCTCCCCCCCCCCCCTCCTCCCTCGTCTCGCGTGAAAGTGATTACATACCCTGGTACGTTATCTCGCCTACTGACATTTCTACTACAATATATCAAAATAGTTGAAACATTCTAGTCATCTTTATTTTTACCATCCCCCCCTCCCTCCATTCCACCCACCGCCACCCAACAGCAAACTATTGACGAAGTGACGTCAGTCGAAGCAGGGGAAGCAAGCCAAAAAGTTTCGGTAGTGACGTCGCCTGAAGTGATATTCCCCGAGTTCTTAACATCAGACCACATCCCACCCGAGAAACCGCTGAGGAAAAAACCCACATTCAAAGATGTAAGTGTTTACATGTTAATGTGTCTATTTAAGTATGTGTATGTGTGTCAACGTTAGTTTGTCGGTGTAAGTCGTAAGTGTATCGGTTCTATAGACGAAGTGCTTATTTCGGTAAACACATATCTATATTAAGCTTCTATTTTTAGGTATAGTAATTAATACTAATAGTTTCGCTGTCTGTCTATCTATCTATCTATCTATCTGTCTGACAAGAACGCTCTAGAGAAAACACAAGGAAATTAAAAACTCTCACAGTGAAACGAAAGACGAAGTATGACGCGGTCACATTTAGCATAGAGTAGAAAATAATCTCAGTAATATGACGTCATTGTTTCTCGAGTAAACATTGAATACAAAGGCAATTTGGTCTAATCTAAGTGGTTTGCGTGAAGAGTTTCTTTCATACAATTCTTCGGGTAGGGGCGAAGCCCCACCCCCGCGTAAGAACGTCTGAGCCCCCCCCCCCCCTCCCCAACTCAAAAGAAATTTCTTCATCGATACTCTATAATAAAATTACCGCCTAATTAATGTGTCTAATCTAAAAAGTGGTTTTCTTGCAATGGGACGGTAGACATGTTTTTTTTTGGGGGGGGGGGGGGGGGGTGGAGGGGTGGGGGGTGGTGTGGGGGTGGGGGGTGGTGTTTGGGGGGTGGGTTGGTTTCAGTGTTTCTTTCAGACTTTTTCCTCCCCGGAGAGGGGTGGGGGGTACTTGAAATTTTCGGGGGCGGGGGTAGAATTTTCTGGGAGGGGGCGGACACTGGAAAAAGTATATAATTATATTTCGTTGAATGGGACGGTAGACATGTTTTTTTTTTTTGGGGGGGGGGGGTGGGGGGTGGGGGTGGTGTGTGGGGATGGGTGGGGGTGGTGGGGGTGGGGGTGGTGTGGGGGGGGGTGGGGGGTTGGTTTTAGTTTAGAGAAAAGAGACAGCACTATCAGCCTAGCGCCCGTTGTACCCTTCCTCAACGGGCCATTTTTCTCGTAATAGATATTTTTAGTATTTTCGAACGAAAGTTCGAAAAGTGTTTTACCATCACAGGGTGAGGAAATAAACGTGTAATTTCAGTTAACTTTAATCATAACCAACCAAAACCAAAAAACAAACGCATACGTAACGCAAATATAACACAAACAAAAAAACATTAAACACAAAACTAACGCAAACAATAACGCATGCATTTCTAATAGTATAGCCCGGGGCGCCAAATTGCACCCTATCGGCCCGCCTGAAGACGCCCTGGATTTGATTTAGTGAAAGAATATAGTAACCCTTCTTATCCATTGTCTATCGCACTGTCTAAAACTACCATAGGCGCCGAATCACACCCTATCGGGGCGCCGAATCGCACCCTGTCGGGGCGCCGAATCGCACCCTGTCGGGGCGCCGAATCGCACCCTGTCGGGGCGCCGGCGGACGCGTCTGATTCAATTTAGTAACGACTATAAAGCCACATCAGCTAACGGAAATTTTTAAAAAGTTAACATAGGGGCGTTTCGGAACGGCTACTAAACAGCTATTGATTAAAAATAACTAGTAAAGAGTACGTTCAGTGTATAAAATAAATAAAAGTCAATATTTAAAATATCCGTGTTTTACCTACCACATTGCACTTTATCAATCCATGCTAATTATATAATTATTTTTTTCCAGTATAAAAAAAAAAAAAAAAATCCCGATGTAATTTTTGTTTTGTGATCTATCAAAGAATGTAATTGTTACTAATGGACTAATGGAAGTAGCGTGTACACTTTTTCCAGAAAAAAACAAACAATAAAAACTTTTGTGAAGGGTGATACATTTGATTTGATTCTTTGCACGTTACATCAATTAAATTGATACTTTTGGAAAATTAAACTTTTTTTTTAACAAAACCATCAATATTGATTTAAAATAAAAAGTTAAAAAATATAACGAAATTTAGATTTAAAATAAATACTTTAAAAATATGACATCATTTAGATTTAAAATAAATAATTTAAAAATATATCAAAGCTTCGTTTTAAAATAAATACTCTAAAAATATTACAAGATGTAGATTTATCATAAATACTTTAGAAATATAACAAAATTTAGATTTAAAATAAATACGTTAAAAATATTTTTTTTAAAATTAGATTTAAAACAAATATTTTTAAAATATTACAAAATGGCGAACAAGTCGAGTTTTTACTACATGCATGTCAACCACGCGTCTGTCCGCCACGTACATTTGAGCTTTATATATTACTAGCCGTCCCGGCAAGGCCCTGCACTGGCCTCTGTGAAAAACCTATCTGTAAAGTAATCAGCATATACCAGCATTTCCCACCCTAACCACTACCAACCAAAACACTAGACAGACTGACGACAGACAGAGGAAGCAAGCTAAATAAAAGCTTGTAAAAAAGGTACATTTTTTCCTCCCGATGTAATATTTTTTATAAAGGGAAGTAATTGTGTTTTCCTAATTTAACAAGGGACGTAAGGAATGCTAAAGAACTAAATGTAAATAATTAGAGTTTTTATGAAAGATGATACATTTTTCAAAATTGTGTTTGGTGGACATGTCAACAATTATTACCATAGGTTTGAAAAATGAAAATTGTTTTACAAAACCTTCAATATTATTTTTTTTATTATGAATTTAGACGATGAGCACTTTAGATTTTGGAATCCGCGGTTTGCCTGTCCGCTGTCCGCCACATAGAGAATTGAGCTTTATATATATATATATATATATATATATATATATATATATATATATATATATATATATATATATATATATATATCAGGGGTCGGCAACCTGCGGTTCGCGAGCCGCATGCGGCTCTTTTGATGTCGAGGTGCGGCTCTTCAGTTCCATGGACAAATAATAATTATTTTATTTTCTTCTTGAAACTAATAAAATATTAGTCTGCAACACTCGGTAATGAACGATTTAATAAATATAATCAATAAACACTCGCTATTCTATTTGCGAATTTGACATTTTATTTTCGCAAATATCTCCCTATAAGTATTATCAGCAGCTTCCTAAAGTTTCATGATCGGATGAAAGGTGTAGTAATGAATAAAAGATAAACAGACACACAAACACTTACATACTGCATACATTGATATATATATATATATATAAATATAAATAAATAAATAAATAAATATATATATATATATATATATATATATATATATATATATATATATATATATATATATATATATATATATATATATATATATATATATATATATATACCTAATCCTAATCAAAGATCATAATATTAAAATAAAAATGTTAGTGGCTCTTTAAAAGCTGGGAAATTTTGAAAATTGTAACTTTTGGCTCTTCCGTCGCAAAAGGTTACCGACCCCTGATATATATATATATATATATATATATATATATATATATATATATATATATATATATATATATATATATATATATATATATATATATATATATATATATATATATATATATATATATATATATATATATTATATATATATATATATATATATATTTATATATATATATATTTATATATATATATATATATATATATATATATATATATATATATATATATATATTTATATATATATATATATATATATATATATTTATATATATATATATATATATATATATATATATATATATATATATATATATATATATATATATATATATATATATATATATATATATATATATATATATTTATATATATATATATATATATATATATATATATATATATATACTAGCCGACCTGGCCAGGCCCTGCTCTGGCATCTCTGAAAAACGTATCTGTAAAGGACCATAACTTGTGTGTTTAGTAATCAGCATTTACCCGGCATGGCCTACCCTAACCACAACCAACCAAAACACACACAAAACGCAAACATAACACTAACACAAAACAAACACAAACGAAAACACAAAACAAACGCAACGACAAACCCAACCACAAACACAAAGAGAACACAAACACTAACGCAAACAAAAAAGCAAACGAAAACAAATCCAAACGCAAACACAAACCAAAGCACAACCAAAAAAACAAAAACACAACACAAAAAAAACGCAAACATAACACAAACGCAAATACAAACACAAACGAAAACACACAAAAAAACACAAACACAAAGAAAACACAAACGCAAAGAAAAAAAAGCAAACGAAAACACAAATGCAAAAAAAAAAAAGCAAACGAAAACAAATCCAAACGCAAACGCAAACCCAAACTTAAACACAAAGAAAACACAAACGCAAAGATAAACTCAAAGTGTCCACAGTCTAGCCTATGACGAGGTACGGCGTAACCGCCCGATTCAACTTAGTAATCGACTATAGTACCCAACTTATTCATAGTCTTTTGAACTCACGCGAACGTAGGTACCATAGCGTACACGTGAAGGCCCGGGGAGCCAAATAGCACCCTTCCGGGGTGCCGGGGGACGCCCGGATTTGATTCACTTAAAGACTATAGTAACCTTTCTTATCCATAGTCTATCGCACTGTTTAAAACAAAATTATGCAGCATAGCGCTCACATGATAGCCCAGGGCGCCAAATCGTACCGTGCAGGGGCGCCGGCGGACGCGCCTGTTTCAATTTAGTGAACAAAATTATAATACTCCAAGCTTATCCGTAAATGGAAAGAAATAAACATATATGATTTGTAGGACCTGACTTATTAAATGTTATTGATTTAAAAAATAATTAGTAAACAGTATGTTTAGTGTATAGAATAAATAAAAGGCAGTATTAAAAATACCAACGACATTGCACTTTATCAATCCCCGATAATTATGTAATTATTTTTTTTTCTTAACACCAAAACAAAGTAATAAAAAGTAAATTCTTTCTTCCCCCGATTTAATGGTTTTTTAAAGGGAAGTAACTATGTTTTCCAAATCAAGGGACGTTATGAGAACTAAAAAGCAAAATGCAAATACATTTCAGACACAATTTTAGAAATTTTATAAACGTTGATACACTTTTTTTAAAATTTTATGTAATGTTCATAATTGAAAATTATTATTCTAAGTATATAAAATGAAAATTGTTTTTAAAGACTTTCAATTGTAATTTTTTAACTCATAAATTTAGACCATGAGCACTATAATAATCTAACACTTAAATTCATCTAAGTATCCACGACAAACATTTTACAAACCTTTTACATTCAGAATTGAACTATATATATATATATATATATATATATATATATATATATATATATATATATATATAAGAAAAAAAAATATATATATGTGTGTGTGAGAGAGAGTTTGTGTTATAAATATAACCTTCCCCATGACGAATTGCTGCACCGGACACGTGTGGATTAGTCTGGTACTTGTGGATTTTCTCCCTGTGTTAGTCTGGTACTTGTGGATTGTCTCCCTGTGTTAGTCTGGTACTTGTGGATTGTTTCACTGTGTTAGTCTGGTACTTGTGGATTGTCCCCCTGTGTTAGTCTGGTACTTGTGGATTGTCCCCCTCTGTTAGGTTGGTACTTGTGGGTTGTTTCACTGTGTTAGTCTGGTACTTGTGGATTGTTTCACTGTGTTAGTCTGGTACTTGTGGATTGTTTTACTGTGTTAGTCTGGTACTTGTGGATTGTTTAACTGTGTTAGTCTGGTACTTGTGGATTGTCCCCCTGTGTTAGTCTGGTACTTGTGGATTGTCCCCCTCTGTTAGGTTGGTACTTGTGGATTGTTTCACTGTGTTAGTCTGGTACTTGTGGATTGTTTCACTGTGTTAGTCTGGTACTTGTGGATTGTTTCACTGTGTTAGTCTGGTACTTGTGGATTGTCCCCCTGTGTTAGTCTGGTACTTGTGGATTGTCTCCCTGTGTTAGTCTGGTACTTGTGGATTGTCCCCCTGTGTTAGTCTGGTACTTGTGGATTGTCCCCCTGTGTTAGTCTGGTACTTGTGGATTGTTTCACTGTGTTAGTCTGGTACTTGTGGATTGTCTCCCTGTGTTAGTCTGGTACTTGTGGATTGTTTCACTGTGTTAGTCTGGTACTTGTGGATTGTTTCACTGTGTTAGTCTGGTACTTGTGGATTGTTTCACTGTGTTAGTCTGGTACTTGTGGATTGTTTCACTGTGTTAGTCTGGTACTTGTGGATTGTTTCACTGTGTTAGTCTGGTACTTGTGGATTGTCCCCCTGTGTTAGTCTGGTACTTGTGGATTGTCCCCCTGTGTTAGTCTGGTACTTGTGGATTGTCCCCCTCTGTTAGGTTGGTACTTGTGGATTGTTTCACTGTGTAAGTCTGGTACTTGTGGATTGTCTCCCTGTGTTAGTCTGGTACTTGTGGATTGTTTCACTGTGTTAGTCTGGTACTTGTGGATTGTTTCACTGTGTTAGTCTGGTACTTGTGGATTGTCCCTTTGTGTTAGTCTGGTACTTGTGGATTGTTTCACTGTGTTAGTCTGGTACTTGTGGATTGTTTTACTGTGTTAGTCTGGTACTTGTGGATTGTTTAACTGTGTTAGTCTGGTACTTGTGGATTGTCCCCCTGTGTTAGTCTGGTACTTGTGGATTGTCCCCCTCTGTTAGGTTGGTACTTGTGGATTGTTTCACTGTGTTAGTCTGGTACTTGTGGATTGTTTCACTGTGTTAGTCTGGTACTTGTGGATTGTTTCACTGTGTTAGTCTGGTACTTGTGGATTGTCCCCCTGTGTTAGTCTGGTACTTGTGGATTGTCCCCCTGTGTTAGTCTGGTACTTGTGGATTGTCTCCCTGTGTTAGTCTGGTACTTGTGGATTGTTTCACTGTGTTAGTCTGGTACTTGTGGATTGTCCCCAGGTGAGCCTGCGAGAGATTATCTCCCTTAGCGAGTCTCCTGACACTGGCAGGAAGATTAAAGGAATTCTTAAAAGTACGAGTGTCCCAAGCTTGCACCACGTGACTGACTTGCCTGCATCACGTGACTGTCTGCAGGTCAGGAACGGTCTTCCCAAACCTGACCTGGCTTCCTGCAGGAGCGTGTCCTTCAACAAGCTACACACTAAGGTCAGTGTTCAGCGTTGGTCAGTGGGCAACATGGGTCAGTGGTCAGCGTGGGTCAGTGGGCAACATGGGTCAGTGGGGATCATGGGTCAGTGGGCAACCTGGGTCAGTGGGCAACCTGGGTCAGTGGGCAACATGGGTCAGTGGGCAACATGGGTCAGTGGGCAACATGGGTCAGTGGGCAACATGGGTCAGTGGGCAACATGGGTCAGTGGGCAACCTGGGTCAGTGGGCAACCTGGGTCAGTGGGCAACCTTGGTCAGTGCTTAACCTGGGTCAGTGGGCAACGTGGGTCAGTGGTCCTCATGGGTAATTGGGGAACATGGGTCAGTGGTCCTCATGGTTCAGTGGTCAGCGTGGGTCAGTGGGCAACCGGGGTCAGTGGTCCTCATGGGTAATTGGGGAACATGGGTCAGTGGTCCTCATGGTTCAGTGGTCAGCATGGGTCAGTGGGCAACCTGGGTCAGTGGTCCTCATGGGTCAGTGGTCCTCATGGGTAATTGGGGAACATGGGTCAGTGGTCAGCGTGGGTCAGTGGTCAGCGTGGGTCAGTGGGCAATAAGGGTCAGTGGTCAGCGTGGGTCAGTGGGCAATAAGGGTCAGTGGTCAGCGTGGGTCAGTGCTTAACCTGGGTCAGTGGTCCTCATGGGTCAGTGGTTAGCGTGGGTCAGTGGGCAACATGGGTCAGTGGTCCTCATGGGTCAGTGGTCCTCATGGGTCATTGGGCAACATGGGTCAGTGGTCCTCATGGGTCAGTGGTCCTCATGGGTCATTGGGCAACGTGGGTCAGTGGTCCTCATGGGTCATTGGGCAACATGGGTCAGTGGTCCTCATGGGTCATTGGGCAACGTGGGTCAGTGGTCCTCATGGGTCATTGGGCAACATGGGTCAGTGGTCCTCATGGGTCAGTGGTCCTCATGGGTCATTGGGCAACGTGGGTCAGATGGCACCTGATCACACGTTTTAGTTTATTCACACGTTTAACTTGTACACAGTTAAAGTTGCCGTGCTGTGAATGACCCACTCAGGTCACATGTTCGATCAACCAGATGAAACAACAGAGAGTTTAGCTGGGCTGAACAAACTTGTAACCAATTCTCAAAGTTGCGTACCAAAGTCCATATTTGACTCTACAGTGTAATGGAATCAATGGCATGTAGAGCTGACACTCGCCTGCTGACGACGACTTTTGACCCCCATGATGACATTTGACCCCCATGATGGTGCAAACCTCGCCCCATTGGCTGAGCAGACGAGACAGCTAGACGGAACTAAGAGCCAAAAATCGACTTTTGTCCACCCACAGAATGGGTACCTTGGTGACGTGGGTTGTCGTATCGATACTGAGACAAGCTATCGCATCAGAATCGATACTAATTGAGACAAGGTATCGTATTAGAATCGATACTAATTGAGACAAGGTTTCGCATTAGAATCGCAGTATCGTGTAGATAAGGTATCGCATCAGAATCGCAGCATTTTGTAGATCAGGTATCGTATAGTTCTGCAAATAATTAACAAGGTATCTCCCAGTCCGTCTGATGCGTTAAGGACCATGGTTAGGTCTCACTTATCACACAAAAGTTCCCTCCCTTACCACACCAATTACCAAATATTGCAGACCAATAAAAAAGGGAAACAAAGGAAAAACAACTCTCCATAACGTCAGGGCCGATAAATATATCCGCCTAATGACTATCCCCCCACCTTACCCCCACCTCCTTTCGATCTCTCCTCGTCTTCAACTTTTTCAAGTTTTTATTTGATTTGTTTTTGTAGTTTCCACTTGGTCAAGCCAAATCTTTGATGTGTCCTGGCAGAAAGCCATTTGCTGCACGGTGTCGGTTCAAGGGGTCCAATCAGACGGCGACCCCCAGATCCCTGGGATAGATCCGGGAAACCCCGACCGCTCCGTGGTATGACGATGTATTCACATTGTCACCAGAGGCAGAACTAAAAACACCCCCCCCCCCCCCACCCCGCCTCGCAACGAAAGTTTTTCCTTCTCATGACCATTGTACGGAACAACGTTTGCCTTTTATATGTAGAGGTTTAGAAGGTTATAGGACCGGGTCCTATTAGACTTTTTAAAGGCGTGTTATACCGCTCCCTCTTCGGCTATTTAAATAAGTATTGGGCCGAATTCGGCAATTTAAATGAGCGTTTGGCGTCTTCCCCCCCCCCCCTCCCCTCCCCACAACAGTTCCTTCACACAACAGTTTTTGTAGTGTCTTTTAAATACACAATTGTGTGAAGAGTTTTTACCAGGCATCTGTTAGCAGGAGGTGAGGTGCACTGCTCCCCCCTCCCCCCCACGGAGCACGACCACTGACCTTCCAAACGTAACCTGTTGTAGCTGTTTTAATGTGGAACTATTTTTATATCGCAAGAATACATTCAGCTACTACAATGTGGAACTTTTTTTTTCTCGCCAGAATACATTTAGCTACTACAATGTAAATTATTTTTTCTCGCCAGAATACATTTAGCTACTACAATGTGGAACTATTTTTTTCTCGCCAGAATACATTTAGCTACTACAATGTAAATTATTTTTTCTCGCCAGAATACATTTAGCTACTACAATGTGGAACTATTTTTTTCTCGCCAGAATACATTTAGCTACTACAATGTGGAACTATTTTTTTCTCGCCAGAATACATTTAGCTACTACAATGTGAAACTATTTTTTTCTCGCCAGAATACATTTAGCTACTACAATGTGGAACTATTTTTTTCTCGCCAGAATAAATTTAGCTACTACAATGTGAAACTATTTTTTCTCGCCAGAATACATTTAGCTACTACAATGTGGAACTATTTTTTTCTCGCCAGAATACATTTAGCTACCATAATGTGGAACTATTTTTTCTCGCCAGAATACATTCAGCTACTACAATGTGGAACTATTTTTTTCTCGCCAGAATACATTTAGCTACTAAAATGTAAATTATTTTTTCTCGCCAGAATACATTTAGCTACTACAATGTGGAACTATTTTTTTCTCGCCAGAATACATTTAGCTACTACAATGTGGAACTATTTTTTTCTCGCCAGAATACATTTAGCTACTAAAATGTAAATTATTTTTTCTCGCCAGAATACATTTAGCTACTACAATGTGGAACTATTTTTTTTCTCGCCAGAATACATTTAGCTACTACAATGTGGAACTATTTTTTTTCTCGACAGAATACATTTAGCTACTACAATGTGGAACTATTTTTTTTCTCGCCAGAATACATTTAGCTACTACAATGTGGAACTATTTTTTTTCTCGCCAGAATACATTTAGCTACTACAATGTGGAACTATTTTTTTCTCGCCAGAATACATTTAGCTACTACAATGTGAAACTATTTTTTTCTCGCCAGAATACATTTAGCTACTACAATGTGGAACTATTTTTTTCTCGCCAGAATACATTTAGCTACTACAATGTGAAACTATTTTTTCTCGCCAGAATACATTTAGCTACTACAATGTGGAACTATTTTTTTCTCGCCAGAATACATTTAGCTACCATAATGTGGAACTATTTTTTCTCGCCAGAATACATTCAGCTACTACAATGTGGAACTATTTTTTTCTCGCCAGAATACATTTAGCTACTAAAATGTAAATTATTTTTTCTCGCCAGAATACATTTAGCTACTACAATGTGGAACTATTTTTTTCTCGCCAGAATACATTTAGCTACTACAATGTGGAACTATTTTTTTCTCGCCAGAATACATTTAGCTACTAAAATGTAAATTATTTTTTCTCGACAGTATACATTTAGCTACTACAATGTGGAACTATTTTTTTTCTCGCCAGAATACATTTAGCTACTACAATGTGGAACTATTTTTTTTCTCGCCAGAATACATTTAGCTACTACAATGTGGAACTATTTTTTTCTCGCCAGAATACATTTAGCTACTACAATGTGGAACTATTTTTTCTCGCCAGAATACATTTAGCTACTACAATGTGGAACTATTTTTTTTCTCGCCAGAATACATTTAGCTACTACAATGTGGAACTATTTTTTTTCTCGCCAGAATACATTCAGCTACTACAATGCGGCTTTTGAAGGTGAAGTAATCACAGAGCCCAGCAAACGACCAAGCCTCGCGGATGTCGTCAGTGAGTGCAGCTTATATGTGCATCTCTTCAATTTATTCCAGACTTTTCTCACTACAGTACATATTGCCCCTTTGGTGACACAATCAGCGTGTCACCACCTTCCAACATCTTACTAGTGTGTCACCACCTTCCATCATCTTACCAGTGTATCACCGCCTTCCAACATCGTACCAGTGTCTCACCACCTTCCAACATCTTACTAGTGTATCACCACCTTCCATCATCTTACCAGTGTGTCACCGCCTTCCATCATCTTACCAGTGTGTCACCACCTTCCATCATCTTACCAGTGTGTCACCACCTTCCATCATCTTACCAGTGTGTCACCACCTTCCATCATCTTACCAGTGTGTCACCACCTGCGTCATGTCTCCCACAGGCCACATGATGAGACAGAGCACTATCGTGGAGTTGGACGAAGACAACAGCCATCCGTACGGCCGAGACAGCAGCCTGACAGACCTGATCACGGGAAAACGCCGGGACAGCTACACCGTGGACGCCGGAAAAATGATTGTATGGCTAGTGCTGGCAATCATGATTGTCAGTCTAGCAGGGGGGATCATTTTCATGTCAGGTAAATCACCACAATTCTCACACACTACTCCCCCACACTAAAACCTCCACACTCCCACACACACCAAATGTTCCACACACTAATCCAACACACCCTCTTTTCTCTCCCCCCACATTAATCCCACACACACGTCTCTCCCCCCCACACATTACTCCTCCACACACAACTCCCACCACTACTACTCCCTAGCATGGGCTTAAACACAACATCATCACCACACCAGTCAATAACAACAACATCACCACACCAGTCAACAACAACATCATCACCACACCAGTCAACAACAACATCACCACACCAGTCAACAACAACAACAACATCATCACTACACCAGTCAACAACAACAACATCATCACTACACCAGTCAACAACAACAACATCATCACTACACCAGTCAACAACAACAACATCATCACTACACCAGTCAACAACAACAACAACATCACCACACCAGTCAACAACAACAACAACATCACTGCACCAGTCAACAACATCATCACCACACCAGTCAACAACAACAACAACAACAACATCACCACACCAGTCAACAACATCATCACTAAACCAGTCAACAACATCATCACTAAACCAGCCAACAACATCACTAAACCAGTCAACAACATCACTGCACCAGTCAACAACAACATCAGTAAACCAGTCAACAACAACATCATCACTGCACTAATCAACAACAACATCACTAAACCAGTCAACAACATCACTGCACCAGTCAACAACATCACCACACCAGTCAACAACATCATCACTGCACCAGTCAACAACATCATCACTGCACTAATCAACAACAACATCACTAAACCAGTCAACAACATCACTACACCAGTCAACAACATCACTAAACCAGTCAACAACATCATTACCACACCAATCAACAACATTATCACTGCACCAGTCAACAACATCATCACTACACCAGTCAACAACATCACTAAACCAGTCAACAACATCACTACACCAGTCAACAACATCACTAAACCAGTCAACAACATCACTAAACCAGTCAACAACATCATTACCACACCAATCAACAACATTATCACTGCACCAGTCAACAACATCATCACTACACCAGTCAACAACATCACTAAACCAGTCAACAACATCACTACACCAGTCAACAACATCACTAAACCAGTCAACAACATCACTGCACCAGTCAACAACAACATCACTACACCAGTCAACAACATCACTAAACCAGTCAACAACATCATTACCACACCAATCAACAACATTATCACTGCACCAGTCAACAACATCATCACTACACCAGTCAACAACATCACTAAACCAGTCAACAACATCACTAAACCAGTCAACAACATCATTACCACACCAATCAACAACATTATCACTGCACCAGTCAACAACATCATCACTACACCAGTCAACATCATCACCACACCAGTTAACAACATCATCATCACTACATCCACTTTTACATCTACTTATTTGATCACTGCCGACAAAAGCAGTCTGTTCTCAGATGAGGAGGGGGGGGGGGGGGGGGGAACGTGTCACCAGCTCAAAGGGGCGTGGCAAAGTCACGTTCTTGTCGTCAGGCGATGGCAGCATCCTGTCTTGATGTCATACTTTGTGACGTCTGATGCAATATGTGGCACTGGCCTCAACGCATGTGGCAGTGATCTCACCACATGTGGCAGTGGTCTCACCACATGTGGCAGTGGTCTCACCACATGTACCGTTAGTGTAGACTGTAGAGCGTATACTCCCGTGTTAAGGAACCCTCTAGTGACGTCATGGTGAGAGATGTGATGATGTGACGTCACTCAGATGTGTGATCTAGTGACGTCATCGTGTGATCAATGACTGGGAAATGTTTTTATTTCAGTGCTCCTAACATCGATTTAAAAACAATACCCCCCCTCATCTCACACAATCCTCAGCCCCCCTCCTTTCATCTCATCTCACACACACACACACACACACCTCAGCCACCACCCTCAGCGTGATAGATAGGCCTGTAAACGCGGGCTGTGATTGATGAATCGATTAGTGTGTGATTTTTTATTTGTAGATATTTTGCTATTTTTTAGGACTAGCAACAGCTCTTATAACGACACCTTTTATTCTTGTGACAGAGACCTTTTATTCTTGTGACAGAGACCTTTTATTCCTGTAACAGAGACCTTTTATTCTTGTAACAGAGACCTTTTATTCTTGTGACAGAGACCTTTTATTCTTGTAACAGAGACCTTTTACTCTTGTGACAGAGACCTTTTATTCTTGTGAGAGAGACCTTTTATTCTTGTGACAGACCTTTTATTCTTGTAACAGAGACCTTTTATTCTTGTAACAGAGACCTTTTATTCTTGTGACAGAGACATTTTATTCTTGTGAGAGAGACCTTTTATTCTTGTGAGAGAGACCTTTTATTCTTGTGAGAGAGACCTTTTATTCTTGCGACAGAGACCTTTTATTCTTGTGACAGAGACCTTTTACTCTTGTGACAGAGACCTTTTATTCTTGTGAGAGAGACCTTTTATTCTTGTGAGAGAGACCTTTTATTCTTGTAACAGAGACCTTTTATTCTTGCGACAGAGACCTTTTATTCTTGTGACAGAGACCTTTTATTCTTGTGAGAGAGACCTTTTATTCTTGTAACAGAGACCTTTTATTCTTGTGACAGAGACCTTTTATTCTTGTAACAGAGACCTTTTATTCTTGTGACAGAGACCTTTTATTCTTGTAACAGAGACCTTTTATTCTTGTAACAGAGACCTACAACATGAACCAGAAAAATGACGTCACTATCGCCAGCATCGAGACAACCACATGGTCTAAGTCCTACAGCAGGTGACGTCATCAGGCCAGCCTTGATTGGATGAAACCACTAGAACGTTACTCTCATCACAAACTTACACCAATTAGCAAACCTAGACCTAGTTCTGAAAGACTCGATTCGTCCACACTACTGGGGCGTCTGTTTGATCAACTCTACTGTGGCGCCTGATTGATCAGCTCTACTGGGGCGTCTGTTTGATCAACTCTACTGTGGCGCCTGATTGATCAGCTCTACTGGGGCGCCTGTTTGATCGGCTCTACTGGGGCGTCTGTTTGATCGACTCTACTGGGGCGTCTGTTTGATCGACTCTACTGGGGCGCCTGTTTGGTCAGCTCTACTGGGGCGCCTGTTTAATCAACTCTACTGGGGCGCCTGTTTAATCGACTCTACTGGGGCGTCTGTTTGATCGACTCTACTGGGGCGCCTGTTTGGTCAGCTCTACTGGGGCGCCTGTTTAATCAACTCTACTGGGGCGCCTGTTTAATCGGCTCTACTGGGGCGCCTGTTTGGTCAGCTCTACTGGGGCGTCTGTTCTCTAGACTATGTTGTTGAACAACGTTATATAGCACTGTGCTAGTCTGATGTTACATAGCACGGTACTAGTCTAATGTTATGTAGCACTGTGTTAGGCTTATGTTATATAGCATGGTACTAGTTTCATGTTAGTTACTAGTTTCATATAGCAGGGTACTAGTGTTATATAGCATTGTGCTAGGCTTATGTTATATAGCACTTTGCTGGTCTCATGTTATATAGCACTGTGCTAGTCTAATGTTACATAGCACGTTACTAGTCTCTTGTTATATATATAGCACTAGTACATGCTATATAATATAGCATGGTACTATTCTGATGTTATATAGCACTGCGCTAGTATGATGTTATGAAATAGACCCACATTTTCCATACAATAGTTTGAACCAATGACGTCATTCCAGTGATGGTATAGCTAACCTAAATGTTTGGAGTTTTTGGGGATATAGGTCCTTTGACAGTCCATTCTGCACTTGTGGATACCCGACATAAGTTGGAGAAATTACAGCTAGTCAGGCAAGAAGCTGGCTACATGTATGTATAACTGGATTTTGTTTGACCTTTTGCTACTTTACTTGTAAACAGCTTATCAGCTGTATTTCAGTACCCAGCATAAACTTATTACTTGACTAAACTATTTGAGCGTGTAAAAATGTTGCTGTAACTTGTGTAAAGACTTGAAGGTGTGACGTCACTACGTTGAATGTCTAATACTGATTATGCAAAAGTGTTTATAACAGGATTTTCACAGGTGTATTGCATTGCTTGTTTAATTCATTTACTTAGTTTGATAAATATTTGCCGAAATAATCGTCTTTAAAAATGTCCCTTTTGTTTTCCCTATGGTTACAATATTTGTGCAGGATGCCTTTGGTCTGTTCGCTTTGAATTTTATTTTTTTAATTAGTCCTCATTGTATTAATATAATTTCAGTAGACACATATATTCATGCACACACATATATACATGCACATATATATACATACATTTATATACATAAGTATAAAAAGAAATTCAGATGAAGTTCGTGATCTTCAAAAAGGTTGTCTCATCAGATCAATGCAGTCTCTTTTTGCAAGCAATCTAAACCTTGAACTTGCAGTATAGGTTACTGCAGTTATTATAAATGGTTGCAGTATAGGTTACTGCAGTTATTATAAATGGTTACAGTAAAGGTTACTGCAGTTATTATAAAATGGTTGCAGTATAGGTTACTGCAGTTATAAAATGGTTGCAGTATAGGTTACTGCAGTTATTATAAAATGGTTGTCAGAAATTTGAGCTGTGGCACAGGCAAAGATCTTCACGGGGAAGTAACTCAGTTTATTCTTTCTGCAGCAGGCTACCTCCCCTGATTAATATTTTCATCACCGTTTGATGCTGAGACCAGCTATAAATAGATGTGTAACATAAACCACAGCACTAGACTTAAGTCAACTTTAGACTTAAGTCAACCCAAAACATTTACCCCAAGAAACAACAAAAAATTATGTTTACAAATCCAATAGAAATTTTATTATATCAATTATATACACCTGCAAGCAGTTTTTTCTATACAAAAACCTTCCAAAAATCTCAAGAGGCTGACCAGCGCTGACACAAGTTGACCTGCTTTACAAACTTTGACCGCTAGTCCTTAACATTTGAGTGAGTTAAAAGTGGGGCTAAATATAAAGTGTTAGGTCATACTTGACAGACAGTTGCATAACTGGAGCTATCCCTTGATTTAATGACTAACACTGGAACAATCCCTTGATCACTAACGACTGGAATAATTAAGTGACTCTCAATCACATCAGATTAATGCAAGCATCAATACAATGAATATTAGATGGATACATGAATGTCTGTGTGTTGTGTGAATGTGCTGGAATCACACAAAAATGGATGAATGTTCTCCCTTGAAACAAACACTGCAAATTCCAAAGATTATTTATAAAAATGTTCAGTTTCCTGATGAACAACATTGATGTAAGTGAAGATTAAAATGTTTGACAATAGATAAGCCCTAAAGATGTAAGAGATTCTGTGCTTATAGAACAGATAGAAAAACATACAAATACCATCAGCAGTTTTCAAGCATGGATCCCAAAACAGAACTAGTTACTTTTAGAGGAGAGGACACACTATGATGGGTCTAACATTAGGATAGAAGAAAATAATGTGAAGACGTACTGGGTTATTTGATAACTCATGGAGTGTTCAAGTTTATAAGTGTATTATGTCCCTTTATTTTTAAAAAACTAAGAAAAAAACATGTACAATTTGGTGACTGTCCACCATAAGTCTACATTTTTATTTACATTTGAGTTGACCATCAACTTTGATAAGTGGGTGGTCAGCAAGTCAGTGGTCAGATATTGACCAGACCTGGTAGGTGAGTGGTCAGATATTGACCAGACAGACTGGGCAGGAAAAGTTTACATTCACAACATTTTGTCATAAAACCTGAATCTCTAAGATTGTTTTTTTTAGTTAGCAAGAAGGAAATAAAAAACTATGTTCAGATATGAATGAATACAATATGAATTTTAAAAAATGTAACGAGAAAATTCTGTACAGCTGCATGTTATTTACATATAGTTGTTTGGTGCTGGGTACTTTTCATTCTTCTTGTCTTTGCCAGCTAAAAGTAAACAAACAGAGGCAAAAAGGCAGAACCATCCCGACATGCAGCACAGGCCGTAGGACCAGGACAGCAGGTTCATGTCAGGCCGGGGGATCCACAGTCTGTCCTCCTTGAACACGCCAAACACAATCAGTGCGATCAGGATCACAACCACTGAAACAAATATTTTATCACAACCACTGAAATATTTTATCACAACCACTGAAACAAATATTTTATCACAACCACTGAAACAAAATATTTTATCACAACCACTGAAACTAATATTTTATCACAACCACTGAAACAAATATTTTATCACAACCACTGAAACAAATATTTTATCACAACCACTGAAACAAATATTTTATCACAACCACTGAAAAATTTTATCACAACCACTGAAACAAATATTTTATCACAACCACTGAAACAAAATATTTTATCACAACCACTGAAATAATTTATCACAACCACTGAAACAAATATTTTATCACAACCACTGAAAAATTCAAATACACTGCTTTTAAAACAGATGTACACATAATTTCACCAGTTGTTATTTTCTCTCTTTGTGACATCTGCAAATTTCTTTAAGGGCATGGGCGGGTGTACTTTTCGTCATAAATCCACTAAATCATCGATTTCCAACTTTTACTTGATCTATACAGAATAACCATCGTTGAATCTAAAAATGACATTGTTATGACCCTAAAAACAGTATTTAATTATGAAAAACCGGGTTCAATGTAGTGTGTACATGGTCTTTTGTTTAATTTTTTGGTAAAAATAGCAATTTTTCGACCTAGAAAAGTACTATTAGGCTTCGCGGAAACCTAATGTGTTTCATATCAATGGAAAGGCCGTGACCTCCTTTCTTTATTTGTTCTAAAATTAAATGACCAATCAAAATACATATTTTAATGTGATTATTTTTCTACGTCATAAAGTTGTTTATTTTACTCAGTCGGGTTTTTCCGGTATGCAAATTTTTGACCTCAATTTTTTCATTGGCATACGACGGCGGTTAGCGATTGGTCGTTTCGCTTCGGGAGTAAACATTCCCTTAGTATCAGCGCGTTGCTAAGTTTGATCTAGTTTTGTTTCTCTAAGCTTCTGTAAAATACTTACATTATTTTAACATATAATTATTTCAATTAAATATACTATTAACAGTTTAGATTAGTTTGTGTGAATTATCATAAGCAGTGAGACGATTTAATTTGTTTCTCTTTCGATAATGCGTAGAACAAAATACTCGCTAAAAATAGATACACACATCTAACTAATTTACTAAAGCTAGGGCTCGTCCGAATGCAACTGATTGCAGCTACCTCTACTAAATCTAGCACTATTCAGACAAGCACTGGTGCAGATGTAATATGCACATTTACTAAGAAACTGCGGCAATGTAAGACACAGTTTTTACAGACAGAAGAAAGCACTGTTACATCTAGTACTAGTAGTACTAATTGTAAACCACAGCCATGCAGAATTATTGTCGACTGTGATTTGCTTCTTGATGTTATCAATACATTTCCTCGCACACTGTGATGTAGTGGCTACTATTGATGAAAACAGTGTAAAGGGTTTACTTCAAGCATGGTGTGGCAGTAATAAAAATGTTGTAAACCGTAAGTATACAACTGCAAAAGAATCCAGAACAAGGCCTTTCACAATAAACAAAGACGTCTTATCATAATTGGCTTTAGACATGAGACCATGCAAAATATACTGCTGTTTCTGTGATAGCATAATTCAATTTTGGGCCCAGGCATGCTATGGCATTGCTGTCAAAAGAAGGAAACCATAGTCGAGGACCCAGTGAAGACGCGAAAAAAGACGCCATGACAACAGCTTTACTACAACTCTAGGTAAAACAAACAGCGCCAGAAAAAAAGAAAACTAACAGCCGAACAAGCTCAGAAGGAATATATTCAGCAGCACCATACTTCAGGCTATAAATGTGGTCGATTTTAGTGACATACAGCGATAAATGTTCATTTTTTGCAACTTTTTGTTAGTTTTTTGCGTTTTTCTCAGTTTGATGTTTTTTTGTACAATTGTTGAAATAACTTTGTTAATAATTATCAGAACTGAACTAAATTTGCTCCAGTTACTCTTTATATATGTTCAAAGAAAACTGATAGAACACTTTTGGAATTTTTGTAAAAAAATAATTTTTGTTGTTGAAATAGTGAAAAAATTGGACGAAATAATGAAATTTTTACAGTAATGTTTTTAAAAAAAAAGTAAAAAAAAAACTATTTTCTTTTTTGAAAATGTAATCTATCAGAAGTCTTAAACACATGTGTCTGCAGACTATATTAAGTTTTCATGAAATTTGAACAAACCATTTTTGAGTTATTTCCATTTAAAAATCGTCAATAAAATCCAATATGGCCGCCGTCACCATGGCAACGGAAGATTTAAAAAATTAAAAAAAATATTTTTATGCTTAACTCTTTGAGTTATAACTATTAGCCAAGTATTACATCTTTAGACTCGGAAATAAGGAAGTTGGTACTCATCACCCGCCCATGCCCTTAATATAAAAAGCTGAATCTAGAGTGTGTAACTGATACTTATTATTTCCATTCCATATTTCTGTTTGTATGCAAGGGTTAAAATAACTAGACACCCACCCACAAAATCCCATTGATGTCTGATTGACAATATCTAACCTTTGAACTTACCACAAAATCATGTTGATGTCTGATTGACGACAGCTAACCTTTCAACTTACCACAAAATCCCATTGATGTCTGATTGACAACAGCTAACCTTTCAACTTACCACAAAATCCTGTTGATGTCTGATTGACAACAGCTAACCTTTCAACTTACCACAAAATCCTGTTGATGTCTGATTGACAACAGCTAACCTTTGAACTTACCACAAAATCATGTTGATGTCTGATTGACAACAGCTAACCTTTGAACTTACCACAAAATCATGTTGATGTCTGATTGACAACAGCTAACCTTTGAACTTACCACAAAATCCTGTTGATGTCTGATTGACAACAGCTAACCTTTGAACTTACCACAAAATCCCATCATAGCTCCTGTGCCCAACAGCACTGCAAACTCGATGTGCTTGGGGAAAAGCCTGAAACCATACAGGACTAAACACACAGACACCAAGAAAATGAAGAGCAGCGAGGCCGACACCATGACTTGAACCGATACAAACCAAGCTGAAATTTAAAAAAAAAAATTAATTATCCAAGAAAAAATGTAATTAAGGATTCTCTGCTACAAAAGTTCATACTTTGATTAATTCATTCATTGTAGATCTACACTAGTGAAGAATTTTAGCCAACTTTTGTTGTAATTTGAACTAGACTAGATGTTTATAACAAACAATAAACTAAGAATATTTTCTGGCCTGCTAGTTGGTGACCCTCCCCAATTACAAATAAAGCAATAGGCTTTTTTTTCTTAACAAACTCATGGTGAATTATAATATAATAATAATATCAGACCTACAGAACAGAATTATAATATTAAAGTAGGGCCTACAGAATCTGTGAGTAGAGTCAGAGACATCACCTAGATCTATCTAAAACTATAGGCCTAGGCTCTATAAAGAAATGAATTCAGAATTATAGATAGGCATAAAGATTGGAAGATTGATTGAAAATCAAGTTTTAAGTCGTAGATTAGATCTAGACTACTAGATCTACTAGTTTAGTAGTAGATCTAGACTACAGTAGTAGTAGTAGTACTAGTAGTAACATTTAATTTAGACTAGATCTAGACTCTAGTACCCAAAAACATAATTTACTTTTAAAAAATCTTGTAGGCTTTTGGAAAAAAGGTATCGATAAAATTAAGTTTTACCTCTCCAAATATCCCTTGTTTATCATAAGGCTTAGGCCTACAGAGCTAGATCTATATTTATGATATTATTATTATGAAGACACCAAGGTTTTAGTCCAAGACTTATTTCCGGTTTACATGCCTGACATGAAGAAACATTTCCGCGTTGTGAGAAAACCTACCTGAGTTTCATTAGCTGTTACTTCTACAATTTTACCCCACTATATTTTAATGGCCAGACCACGAAGTGTCATCATTTTATTAGCCAAAACTGTAACAGGTGCAACATAAAGCCAAGACTTACGTGGTGATACCCACTCCCATATAGGTCGAATCTCGGGAGAAAACACATAGAAACAGCCGAGGTAACGCTTGCCATTGTAGTCCTTATAGAAAGTGTAGTCGTTAAAACAAAACTCCCACAAGCCCAGCTTGACGAAGGTTCCTTTAAACTCTTCAAAAGATTCCACCCAATATGGACTGGCGAAGGCAACAATCATGAAGAGAAGGGCCGCGGCCGTGAAAACACAGCCCACGATCGTTAACATCCCCATTTTGAAAACTTATGTCGCCTGCTTCCTCATTGGCAAATGTAGGTCATTTACCTGTGTTAGGTTTCGCGACATTGGACGAGTCTAAAAAGTTGTCGCAAAATGGGGGTGTCGAGTTTTTCCCCAAAAACTTGACATAAAACAAAAGACAAAAATTAACTAAAAAGTGAAGTTAAGCATCGATCTATTTGGAAATATAATAATTAAATCATCTGAACTGTAGTCCAGACTTTTTTTTAAAACAATCCTAATCCCACATGCTACTAATAACCAAACAATTAAATGTGTAGCCAAGATTATAATTCTAATGAAGAATAATTTCATGAATAACATTACATGTTAACCACTAGAAATGTTGACTCAGACAAGATTGGAAAAATATCAATGTTTTAAAAAAAATTCAACTGCACTTTTGAGGGGTGTTGTAGGCTGAGGCGTGACGGATCATTTTAATGGGGGTGGGGGGGGGGGGGTGGGGGGGTCTGGCTTTTTGTAACGACGTGTGACGGAGAGGAGGGGGGAGGTAAAAATCGTCCTAAAAAGCGTGACGTCATCATGAGACCTGTCACAATATGCTGGGGTATGTTGACACTGTGCCTGCACCTTGGTATCTGTCACAATGTGACTTTTGTCCACTTGGCCCCAAGTTGTACTAAGTTTTAGTGTTGCTCCAGCTCTTGAAAGGTATTAATTTATAAACAAGTAATCAGTCTGTTCACTGATCCAAATATCACGAATTATTGATTGATTTTATCTACACCCATTGGCCTCACAAGCCCGGAAATAATCCGGTGTGCCGTAAATTGTGGCTCGGAACTTCAAAATGGAAATATAGAATGATTAACTATAATCCAAATGCGCGCATTCTTATTTTGTTAGCAATAACATTTGATGTTTTTTTCAGCTCGGAGTAGTCCACAAGCCCCCCCCCCCCCCCATGACATTACTGTTCATACTCCAGGTAATTTAGCACGGAAAATAATTTGTAATTCTATAAGTCATAGCGTTACTTTTAAATGTGGTTTCTCGGTTGAGTTATGGTCACTAATTCATGACTCTTTGCCCCATGAATTGTGCCAACCTGCCCGGGGTAAAACGCCACAAGTTAACCTGACCACTTGCTTAATGTGTTGTTTATGTGACGCATCTTGTTAAGTCTCATGCATATTGATGCACTATAAACATAATGTGTGACTTTTATACCCACTTTTCCCCATTTAGATCTACTGCTAACCCGGTCTCCCTCACGTAATGGACTCTTCCATCCTATAGCCGTTGTAGCCGAAAATAGATATCGTATGTTGACAACTTGACTAGTAGGTGACTAAAGGTAAATAGTAAAATGGCAGGGTCGGCCCGAATATCAGGCTGGACCATTGCTGGAACTATCATGATAGCACTGACCATCGTCGCTCTGCTCTTCGCCAGCGCCTATCCCTACTGGCAACAGTCTGAGAAATCCAGAGACACAGGAATCCCTAGCATCGGGCTCTGGGCTGTGTGTTTCCGCGATGATGGCTACCCAGCACCCGCCTGGGCGGAAGACACGCTAGGAAATCGCTACTATGGCTGCAACTATGTTTTTGATCGGGATTTGAGGAAGATTGTCCACTGGATATATCCTGGTACGCTAGTTAAATTAGTCTAGGTCTAGTAATAATGCAATTTATACAATATTATATTTACTTAGTACTTAGGCCAATATAATACATTATTTAATTATAGTAACGGACTATCTATAACAATAACACAGTTAACACTGCAGTAGTAGATCTAGATCTAGATCTTTTATTACTTTTAGGCCTAACGAATGTTTTTAGATAGTGATGACTGATGTCTGATAATAGACTCTCCCAAAAAATAGGTGTGTTGGGTTGTTAGTAGTATTGTTATCTCAACTAATTTTATGGTTAGAAATTAGGGTTATTTTCATTTGCACGCCCCCCCCCCCCCCTCAAACTTTCAATATGGCGCCCCCCCCTAAGGTTGGCGCCCGGGGACATATGTCCCCCCCCTCCCCCCCCTCGCTACATCCCCTCTGGGGTTAGGTGTATGGTAGGACCAGGGTTAGGGTTAGCATTGACATTAACAAGCCATGTGAGTATTTTAGTTAACTCCTAGAATCTAGGTGTCAATCTATATATATATATTTAATTCTCTTCATGGAGACCATAGAAAACACCACACAGCTTAGCCACCACCCTCATCCCCTGTCAGGTGAGCTGTGGTTCACCCCGAATGTTTACAATCATACGGCTAGGCCCTATTAGGGGCAGATAATTTAGTTTTTAAATGATTTGAAATTCACAAATTATGAATTGTTAATAAGTAGAAAATAAAACAACCAGATAGCGGTGTATGCTACGTCGCATGTCAGCTCGTTAAAAAAATTATACTAACCCTCAAGCATAATTATTGGTATCAGTAGCCTATAAGCCGAATGTATCATCATAATCAGCCACACCTTTGAGCATTTGATGATGATGGACTACTTGCTTGGTCTATTATTTTCTTACCTGTACCAAGATTATTGGTGATAACATTTTAAAAATGTCTGTTTCTAACCTAACCTTGTACAGGATGGTTCATGACAGTTGTGATCTTTGTGACCTTTGGACTGATCACCCAGCCCGTGGGGATCATCCTAAACATTCTGTACTACCTGCGTGTCTGTAGCCCACACAAGGAACACATTCTCATCCTGGTCTCTGTCATTCTCAACACCACAGAAGGTAAGCTCAGACAATTGACCCAGACAGTTGACCCAGACAGTAAGCTCAGACTGTTGACCCAGACAGTAAGCTCAGACTGTTGACCCAGACAGTAAGCTCAGACAGTTGAACCAGACAGTAAGCTCAGACAGTTGACCCAGACAGTAAGCTCAGACTGTTGACCCAGACAGTAAGCTCAGAGACAGTAAGCTCAGACAGTTGACCCAGACAGTTGACCCAGACAGTAAGCTCAGACAGTTGACCCAGACAGTAAGCTCAGACAGTTGACCCAGACAGTAAGCTCAGACAATTGACCCAGACAGTAAGCTCAGACAGTTGACCCAGACAGTAAGCTCAGACAATTGACCCAGACAGTAAGCTCAGACAGTTGACCCAGACAGTTAGCTCAGACAATTGACCCAGACAGTAAGCTCAGACAGTTGACCCAGACAGTTAGCTCAGACAGTTGACCCAGACAGTTAGCTCAGACAGTTGACCCAGACAGTTAGCTCAGACAGTTGACCCAGACAGTAAGCTCAGACAGTTGACCCAGACAGTAAGCTCAGACTGTTGACCCAGACAGTAAGCTCAGACTGTTGACCCAGACAGTAAGCTCAGACAATTGACCCAGACAGTTAGCTCAGACTGTTGACCCAGACAGTAAGCTCAGACTGTTGACCCAGACAGTTAGCTCAGACTGTTGACCCAGACAGTAAGCTCAGACAATTGACCCAGACAGTTAGCTCAGACTGTTGACCCAGACAGTAAGCTCAGACTGTTGACCCAGACAGTTAGCTCAGACTGTTGACCCAGACAGTAAGCTCAGACAGTTGACCTGGACAGTAAGCTCAGACAGTAAGCTCAGACAGTAAGCTTAGACAGTTGACCCAGACAGTAAGCTCAGACTGTTGACCCAGACAGTAAGCTCAGACAGTTGACCCAGACAGTAAGCTCAGACTGTTGACCCAGACAATTGACCCAGACAGTAAGCTCAGACAATTGACTCAGACATCAAATAGTGGCTTGTGATGGTGAAGGAATGGGTGACCATAAAAATGCACAACCAAAAAATGTTCAAAAAAAAAAAAACAACTGGTCATATGAATAGTGCACAAGAAAATATTAAAATGAATGTTTATTAATATGATGAGTTTGTAATTGCACAGTTTACTGTTTGCACATTTCTCTGACTGTTGAATACGTAGCCTATTGTGAAAATTGTATGGCGGTTTTATGAACATATTTTAAATGTTCCATGGACGGTGAATAACGTATTGATCCTGAGTGACTGTACTATAAATGTTGTGTGACTGTTCTATAAATGTTGTGTGACTGTTCTATAAATGTTGTGTGACTAAAAAAAATAGATAACTCCTTAATACACATAAGTTAGATCTCAAAAAATTGTACTAACATTTGTTGCATGTTACAGTTTTTCCTTTATGTTGAATGTTTTTCTTTTTCAACCAAAACTTCCCAATCAAATTTCAGGTCTGCTGGTGGCCATGGCCATAATAATATTTGGCCTAAAGGCGGCCACAGACCAGTATTGGATGCCCCAGCCAGAATCTAATCACCTGTCCTACTCATACGGGGTGTGTGCCCTGGTCCCTGTCTTGTGTTTTCTTGCTGGCATGTGCCACTTTGTTGACTTCCTGCGCCTCAAGTCGTACAAGGACAGAGACGCCAGGGCCAAGATCTATGCTAGAGGGGAGTTTGCCAGATACTGAACTGTGACTCTAAAAATAAAAAATAAAAATAAAATCCAAGAATAGCAGTAAATTGTAAATAAATTTGTCACAAGTTGGAAAAATAAGTTGTTTGAATTGAATTTGCTATATAATGTGTACTTTTCTTTTTTTTGCTTATCATAAAATTGTATTTAAATGATTTCTGGCTTTTTAATTTGAATGTTTTTATGATTTTATCATCTACTAAATAATTTAAAACTTCTTAAAATTAAGTTAAGGATTTTTTATTCTGGTGTGAATGTCAAAGTTCTACAGAAATGTCTATAAATTAAATTTTAAAAATGTGTACATAATAGAACTTTGAATTCTTAATTCATTTTGAAAATTGAAATAAATATGTTGTAATTTTTTATGATTGGCTGGCTCGTGCATATTCTTGTTCCAGCACGTCAGTGTACATAACTCTTTTAGAGACCAGATGGCAGCTTTTATTTATTGAGTTACCTACCTTTAATCTTGTCGTTTTTTTTTATTTCTCTGGAGGGGGGGGGGGGGGTTACTGAGTGCAAAGTCTTAGAATAGTAAATAAAAGCAATCCCTTCCACTGATGAATAATTAATGATTACAGAAGTTAAAACATTTGATGTAATTTGTAGGAATATTTGTAGGAACATAATTTGAGTTAAATGTTTTTCTGGTTTCAGTGGCAGGACGGTCATCTCACTGTCATTTAGTCTGTGTTGACATGTGTCATCTCACTGTCATTTAGTCTGTGTTGACATGTGTCATCTCACTGTCATTTAGTCTGTGTTGACATGTGTCATCTCACTGTCATTTAGTCTGTGTTGACATGTGTCATCTCACTGTCATTTAGTCTGTGTTGACATGTGTCATCTCACTGTCATTTAGTCTGTGTTGACATGTGTCATCTCACTGTCATTTAGTCTGTGTTGACATGTGTCATCTCACTGTCATTTAGTCTGTGTTGACATGTGTCATCTCACTGTCATTTAGTCTGTGTTGACATGTGTCATCTCACTGTCATTTAGTCCATGTTGACATGTCATCTCACTGTCATTTGGTCTGTGTTGACATGTGTCATTTCACTGTCATTTAGTCCGTGTTGACATGTGTCATCTCACTGTCATTTAGTCCATGTTGACATGTCATCTCACTGTCATTTGGTCCGTGTTGACATGTGTCATTTCACTGTCATTTAGTCTGTGTTGACATGTGTCATTTCACTGTCATTTAGTCTGTGTTGACATGTGTCATCTCACTGTCATTTAGTCTGTGTTGACATGTGTCATCTCACTGTCATTTAGTCTGTGTTGACATGTGTCATCTCACTGTCATTTAGTCCATGTTGACATGTCATCTCACTGTCATTTGGTCTGTGTTGACATGTGTCATTTCACTGTCATTTAGTCCGTGTTGACATGTGTCATCTCACTGTCATTTAGTCCATGTTGACATGTCATCCCACTGTCATTTGGTCCGTGTTGACATGTGTCATTTCACTGTCATTTAGTCTGTGTTGACATGTGTCATTTCACTGTCATTTAGTCTGTGTTGACATGTGTCATCTCACTGTCATTTAGTCTGTGTTGACATGTCATCTCACTGTCATTTAGTCTGTGTTGACATGTGTCATTTCACTGTCATTTAGTCCGTGTTGACATGTGTCATCTCACTGTCATTTAGTCCATGTTGACATGTCATCTCACTGTCATTTGGTCCGTGTTGACATGTGTCATTTCACTGTCATTTAGTCTGTGTTGACATGTGTCATTTCACTGTCATTTAGTCTGTGTTGACATGTGTCATCTCACTGTCATTTAGTCTGTGTTGACATGTCATCTCACTGTCATTTAGTCCATGTTGACATGTCATCTCACTGTCATTTAGTCCGTGTTGACATGTCATCTCACTGTCATTTAGTCCCTGTTGACATGTAGAGGCAGTGATACATGATAGCATCACTTGAAGTTTTATTTTGTAACTGTAAAAAATATTTTTATAAAATTATCAGCTGTTTATATGAATTTATATCTGTGTGTATGTTTGTAGCAATGTATATAATATGATTCAATTTATACATATTAAATAAACAGCTGGTTCATTAAGCTTCCCATATTTTTTACTTGGACTTTTTGTCAGTTAAAGGACTTTATAACACCTGGCTATAACACATCACACCTGGCTATATCACATCACACCTGGCTATAACACATCACACCTGGCTATAACACACCACACCTGGTTATAACACATCACACCTGGCTATATCACATCACACCTGACTATAACACATCACATCACACCTGGCTATAACACACCACACCTGGTTATAACACATCACACCTGGCTATAACACATCACACCTGGCTATAACACACCACACCTGGCTATAACACACCACATCACACCTGGCTATAACACACCACACCTGGTTATAACACATCACACCTGGCTATATCACATCACACCTGGCTATAACACATCACACCTGACTATAACACATCACACCTGACTATAACACATCACACCTGGCTATATCACATCACACCTGGCTATAACACACCACACCTGGCTATAACACATCACACCTGACTATAACACATCACACCTGGTTATAACACATCACACCTGGCTATAACACATCACACCTGGCTATAACACACCACACCTGACTATAACACATCACACCTGGCTATATCACATCACACCTGGCTATAACACACCACACCTGGCTATAACACATCACACCTGACTATAACACATCACACCTGGTTATAACACATCACACCTGGCTATAACACATCACACCTGGCTATAACACACCACACCTGACTATAACACATCACACCTGGCTATATCACATCACACCTGGCTATAAGACCACACCTGGCTATAACACATCACACCTGACTATAACACATCACACCTGTCTATAACACATCACACCTGGCTATAACACATCACACCTGGCTATATCACATCACACCTGGCTATAACACACCACACCTGACTATAACACATCACACCTGGCTATATCACATCACACCTGGCTATAACACACCACACCTGGCTATAACACATCACACCTGACTATAACACATCACATCACACCTGGCTATAACACATCACACCTGACTATAACACATCACATCACACCTGGCTATAACACATCACACCTGGCTATAACACATCACACCTGGCTATAACACATCACATCACACCTGTCTATAACACATCAGACCTGACTATAACACACCACATCACACCTGACTATAACACATCACACCTGGCTATAACACATCACACCTGGCTATAACACATCACACCTGGCTATAACACATCACACCTGACTATAACACATAACACCTGGCTATAACACATCACACCTGACTATAACACATCACACCTGGCTATAACACACCACATCACACCTGGCTATAACACATCACACCTGGCTATAACACGTCACACCTGGCTATAACACATCACACCTGACTATAACACACCACATCACACCTGACTATAACACATCACACCTGGCTATAACACACCACACCTGGCTATAACACATCACACCTGGCTATAACACATCACACCTGGCTATAACACATCACACCTGGCTATAACACATCACACCTGGCTATAACACATCACATCTGACTATAACACACCACATTACACCTGGCTATAACACATCTCACCTGACTATATCACATCACACCTGGCTATAACACATCACACCTGGCTATAACACATCACACCTGGCTATAACACATCACACCTGGCTATAACACATCACACCTGGCTATAACACACCACATCACACCTGGCTATAACACATCACACCTGGCTATAACACATCACACCTGGCTATAACACATCACACCTGGCTATAACACATCACACCTGGCTATAACACATCACACCTGGCTATAACACATCACACCTGGCTATAACACATCACACCTGGTTATAACACATCACACCTGGCTATAACACATCACACCTGGCTATAACACATCACACCTGGCTATATCATATCACACCTGTCTATAACACATTACACCTGGCTATATCACATCACACCTGGCTATAACACACCACACCTGGCTATAACACATCACACCTGACTATAACACATCACACCTGGCTATAACACATCACACCTGGCTATAACACATCACACCTGGCTATATCATATCACACCTGGCTATAACACATCACACCTGACTATATCACATCACACCTGTCTATAACACATCACACCTGACTATAACACATCACACCTGGCTATATCATATCACACCTGGCTATAACACATCACACCTGACTATAACACACCACATCACACCTGGCTATACACATCACACCTGGCTATAACACATCACACCTGGCTATATCATATCACACCTGGCTATAACACATCACACCTGACTATATCACATCACACCTGTCTATAACACATCACACCTGACTATAACACATCACATCACACCTGGCTATAACACATCACACCTGGCTATAACACATCACACCTGGCTATATCATATCACACCTGTCTATAACACATCACACCTGACTATATCACATCACACCTGTCTATAACACATCACACCTGACTATAACACATCACACCTGGCTATAACACATCACACCTGGCTATATCATATCACACCTGTCTATAACACATTACACCTGGCTATATCACATCACACCTGGCTATAACACGGGTCAGTGTGAACGTCCAAATGTTGAATCTAACATCAAATACTTTCAAAATTTTAAAGATAAAAAACAGCATATTAAATTATAAAATTTCACGAGTTCCTCCATTTAAAACAACACCAGATGAAGGGGTGAATAAATGGATCCGATGTAACTATACCGACTATTACCCGATGTAACTGTATACTGACTATTACCGACTGACTAAGACAAAAAAAAAATGCAATTTTTTAAACGCAGGAGGGTAGGGGGCATTGACCGCGACAATTTTCTAAAGTAAAGTTCACGGTGTTTCCTGAGGAGGCTACTACTTACAAATGTTATCATCTATCTTCTATATATATAATTCTCTTCTGGGAGACTTTAGAAAACAAGCTGCAAGCGCGCCTTACAGTCCCCTTTCTTTCTCTCTGTCGCTACCACCCCCCACCCCCTCACATGGTCTGGTGAGCGGTGTTCACTCTAAATGTTTATATTCGTTGAGCCGGGATTGGTGACGGCTATTAGGGGCAGATAATTTAGTTTGAAACGATTTTAAACTAAGAGGAGGCTGCTTTCACGTGGGGGTGGGGGAGGGGGGGAAAGGGGGGGGGGGGGTTAGTGTTTTAAAGCAAATATTTTCAGTGGCAGCATTGGTACTGTCGAATTCACAAATTATGAATTACTGAAAAGTAGAAAAAACAACAACTAAATAGCGGCGTATGATACACCGCGGGTCGGCTCGTTATTAATATTACAAAACATCTACGAGTGCGTGCAGAAAAAAAAATCCTATTAAATACAAAAATTAATGTTTAATACTTTCCAGTTTGTTTGGTTAAGGTAAAAAACATTGAAATAAACCAAGCGCTTTATTTGTAGGGTCTAATTTATACACTTTATTTCAGTCATTCAAAATATACTTATTTGTTCAACACTACTTTTAATATTTAGGCCTGGTAAGAAATATCACCGAAAATATCAAATTCCTATGTTAAAAATTTAGGTGGACGTCATAAATGGATGCTCTCGTGGCTGGCATTTTTTGTGCAAGACGTCGAACATTCAACTCAGTGTAATAAGGGGTGCATGAATGACAGCTGCACATCACTTAAATGACAGCGACACATCACTTAAGACTTAAATGACAAGGCAAGGAACTAAAGCACATGCTTCCCCCCCCCCCTCCCCCGGATTGGTATATACTTGAGATTAGTAGCGAATGTCGTGGTTGTATTTAATTGTCAAATGTTAGTAAATGTGGGATGGTGACTACTTTAACGTCACGATATGGTGACCACTGTGTCTTCACGTGGTGACCACTGTGTCTTCACGTGGTGACCACTATGTCCACATAAGGTGACCACTATGTCCACATAAGGTGACCATCATGTCCTCATAAGGTGACCACTATGTCCTCTAGATATGATGACCACTATGTCATTATCACACAAGTAAAGAAAGAAGAAAAATATTCTTTAATGTCCTTATCTTAAAATATATTTTTTAAACTACTAATTTAATATCTGGTTAGGTAAAAATTGAGATATTTTTTACTTGTCTTTGAAGAAGCAACTAATCTGCATAACTTGAAAGACATTGGTCAAAACTGATTCAAATTCACAGAAAAAACTATGGTGGCCCAATAAACGCTTTTAGAAATTAAAAAAAAAATGTTGGTCGCAAAAAATATTTGTAAAAATTGTTACCGTGCTTTAATTACTTTTAATTTTTTAATGTATATTTACTTTGAATTTTAAGGGCATTAAAAACGTGTTTTTCCAACATGACAAGTGCATGCTCCAGTTGTATCGATTGGCTAGTTGTAAGTGGTCGCCTGATTGGTTAGTTATCTTTCTGATGAATGTAAGTGGTGGCTGAGTTGTTGACTACACACGATGTGAAATATGAGTGCGTGTTGTGGAGTTTGTTGTGTGCTCTAGTGAGATGAGGTCAAGTCACTCGAAATGGTACACTGAGACCAACCTCGAGACGTGTGAGTTTCCAAGCGGACACACTAGGGACAGTTTTAACGGCTTTATAAACTATTGTTGAAAGGTGAATTATTAGATTGATAGATTTCAGAGTAATTCAGAGTTAGATCTATAAGTTCAACTTGTCTTGATATTTTAGCTTTGTGGCGATATGTTTGTGTATGTTTTTGTGTGTGTGGCTATTTTTCTAGTCAAAATTATTTTTGAAACTCATTAAAAAGTTAATCGGATTAAAGACTGGCTTCTATAGTGTACAGGAAAAACAGTTTGGACGCCGTGAATTAGCACGACTTACAAAGTGGAGAGGACAAGATAGATCTAACACTTGGTGAGTTCCCTCATTTGGCTTTAGTTCCGTGACCCAGATGTTTTAACTATCTGAAAGTTCCCCGCTTGTGTTCCAGGGCCTCTAATATCCCAGATGTTTTAACTATCTGAAAGTTCCCTGCTTGTGTTCCAGGGCCTCTAATATCCCAGATGTTTTAACTATCTGAAAGTTCCCTGCTTGTGTTCCAGGGCCTCTAATATCCCAGATGTTTTAACTATCTGAAAGTTCCCTGCTTGTGTTCCAGGGCCTCTAGTATCCCAGATGTTTTAACTATCTGAAAGTTCCCTGCTTGTGTTCCAGGGCTTCTAATATCCCAGATGTTTTAACTATCTGAAAGTTCCCTGCTTGTGTTCCAGGGCTTCTAATATCCCAGATGTTTTAACTATCTGAAAGTTCCTTGCTTGTGTTCCAGGGCCTCTAATATCCCAGATGTTTTAACTATCTGAAAGTTCCTTGCTTGTGTTCCAGGGCCTCTAATATCCCAGATGTTTTAACTATCTGAAAGTTCCCTGCTTGTGTTCCAGGGCCTCTAGTATTTCAGATGTTTTAACTATCTGAAAGTTCCCTGCTTGTGTTCCAGGGCCTCTAATATCCCAGAAGTTCCCTGCTTGTGTTCCAGGGCTTCTAATATCCCAGATGTTTTAACTATCTGAAAGTTCCCTGCTTGTGTTCCAGGGCCTCTAATATCCCAGATGTTTTAACTATCTGAAAGTTCCCTGCTTGTGTTCCAGGGCTTCTAATATCCCAATTGTTTTAACTATCTGAAAGTTCCCTGCTTGTGTTCCAGGGCCTCTAATATCCCAGAAGTTCCCTGCTTGTGTTCCAGGGCCTCTAATATCCCAGAATTTCCCGGCTTGTGTTCCAGGGCTTCTAATATCCCAGATGTTTTAACTATCTGAAAGTTCCCTGCTTGTGTTCCAGGGCCTCTAATATCCCAGATGTTTTAACTATCTGAAAGTTCCCTGCTTGTGTTCCAGGGCCTCTAATATCCCAGATGTTTTAACTATCTGAAAGTTCCCTGCTTGTGTTCCAGGGCCTCTAATATCCCAGAAGTTCCCTGCTTGTGTTCCAGGGCTTCTAATATCCCAGATGTTTTAACTATCTGAAAGTTCCCTGCTTGTGTTCCAGGGCCTCTAATATCCCAGATGTTTTAACTATCTGAAAGTTCCCTGCTTGTGTTCCAGGGCTTCTAATATCCCAGATGTTTTAACTATCTGAAAGTTCCCTGCTTGTGTTCCAGGGCCTCTAATATCCCAGATGTTTTAACTATCTGAAAGTTCCCTGCTTGTGTTCCAGGGCCTCTAATATCCCAGATGTTTTAACTATCTGAAAGTTCCCTGCTTGTGTTCCAGGGCCTCTAATATCCCAGATGTTTTAACTATCTGAAAGTTCCCTGCTTGTGTTCCAGGGCCTCTAATATCCCAGATGTTTTAACTATCTGAAAGTTCCCTGCTTGTGTTCCAGGGCTTCTAATATCCCAGATGTTTTAACTATCTGAAAGTTCCCTGCTTGTGTTCCAGGGCCTCTAATATCCCAGATGTTTTAACTATCTGAAAGTTCCCTGCTTGTGTTCCAGGGCTTCTAATATCCCAGATGTTTTAACTATCTGAAAGTTCCCTGCTTGTGTTCCAGGGCCTCTAATATCCCAGAAGTTCCCTGCTTGTGTTCCAGGGCCTCTAATATCCCAGAATTTCCCTGCTTGTGTTCCAGGGCTTCTAATATCCCAGATGTTTTAACTATCTGAAAGTTCCCTGCTTGTGTTCCAGGGCCTCTAATATCCCAGATGTTTTAACTATCTGAAAGTTCCCCGCTTGTGTTCCAGGGCCTCTAATATCCCAGATGTTTTAACTATCTGAAAGTTCCCTGCTTGTGTTCCAGGGCCTCTAATATCCCAGAAGTTCCCTGCTTGTGTTCCAGGGCTTCTAATATCCCAGATGTTTTAACTATCTGAAAGTTCCCTGCTTGTGTTCCAGGGCCTCTAATATCCCAGATGTTTTAACTATCTGAAAGTTCCCTTCTTGTGTTCCAGGGCCTCTAATATCCCAGATGTTTTAACTATCTGAAAGTTCCCTGCTTGTGTTCCAGGGATTCTAATATCCCAGATGTTTTAACTATCTGAAAGTTCCCTGCTTGTGTTCCAGGGCCTCTAATATCCCAGATGTTTTAACTATCTGAAAGTTCCCTGCTTGTGTTCCAGGGCTTCTAATATCCCAGATGTTTTAACTATCTGAAAGTTCCCTGCTTGTGTTCCAGGGCCTCTAATATCCCAGATGTTTTAACTATCTGAAAGTTCCCTGCTTGTGTTCCAGGGCCTCTAATATCCCAGATGTTTTAACTATCTGAAAGTTCCCTGCTTGTGTTCCAGGGCCTCTAATATCCCAGATGTTTTAACTATCTGAAAGTTCCCTGCTTGTGTTCCAGGGCCTCTAATATCCCAGATGTTTTAACTATCTGAAAGTTCCCTGCTTGTGTTCCAGGGCCTCTAATATCCCAGATGTTTTAACTATCTGAAAGTTCCCTGCTTGTGTTCCAGGGCCTCTAATATCCCAGATGTTTTAACTATCTGAAAGTTCCCTGCTTGTGTTCCAGGGCCTCTAATATCCCAGATGTTTTAACTATCTGAAAGTTCCCTGCTTGTGTTCCAGGGCCTCTAATATCCCAGATGTTTTAACTATCTGAAAGTTCCCTGCTTGTGTTCCAGGGCCTCTAATATCCCAGATGTTTTAACTATCTGAAAGTTCCCTGCTTGTGTTCCAGGGCTTCTAATATCCCAGATGTTTTAACTATCTGAAAGTTCCCTGCTTGTGTTCCAGGGCCTCTAATATCCCAGATGTTTTAACTATCTGAAAGTTCCCTGCTTGTGTTCCAGGGCTTCTAATATCCCAGATGTTTTAACTATCTGAAAGTTCCCTGCTTGTGTTCCAGGGCCTCTAATATCCCAGATGTTTTAACTATCTGAAAGTTCCCTGCTTGTGTTCCAGGGCCTCTAATATCCCAGATGTTTTAACTATCTGAAAGTTCCCTGCTTGTGTTCCAGGGCCTCTAATATCCCAGATGTTTTAACTATCTGAAAGTTCCCTGCTTGTGTTCCAGGGCTTCTAATATCCCAGATGTTTTAACTATCTGAAAGTTCCCTGCTTGTGTTCCAGGGCCTCTAATATCCCAGATGTTTTAACTATCTGAAAGTTCCCTGCTTGTGTTCCAGGACCTCTAATATCCCAGCTGTTTTAACTATCTGAAAGTTCCCTGCTTGTGTTCCAGGGCCTCTAATATCCCAGATGTTTTAACTATCTGAAAGTTCCCTGCTTGTGTTACAGGGCCTCTAATATCCCAGATGTTTTAACTATCTGAAAGTTCCCTGCTTGTGTTCCAGGGCCTCTAATATCCCAGATGTTTTAACTATCTGAAAGTTCCCTGCTTGTGTTCCAGGGCTTCTAATATCCCAGATGTTTTAACTATCTGAAAGTTCCCTGCTTGTGTTCCAGGGCCTCTAATATCCCAGATGTTTTAACTATCTGAAAGTTCCCTGCTTGTGTTCCAGGGCCTCTAATATCCCAGATGTTTTAACTATCTGAAAGTTCCCTGCTTGTGTTCCAGGGCCTCTAATATCCCAGATGTTTTAACTATCTGAAAGTTCCCTGCTTGTGTTCCAGGGCCTCTAATATCCCAGATGTTTTAACTATCTGAAAGTTCCCTGCTTGTGTTCCAGGGCCTCTAATATCCCAGAAGTTCCCTGCTTGTGTTCCAGGGCCTCTAATATCCCAGATGTTTTAACTATCTGAAAGTTCCCTGCTTGTGTTCCAGGGCCTCTAATATCCCAGAAGTTCCCTGCTTGTGTTCCAGGGCCTCTAATATCCCAGAAGTTCCCTGCTTGTGTTCCAGGGCTTCTAATATCCCAGATGTTTTAACTATCTGAAAGTTCCCTGCTTGTGTTCCAGGGCTTCTAATATCCCAGATGTTTTAACTATCTGAAAGTTCCCTGCTTGTGTTCCAGGGCCTCTAATATCCCAGATGTTTTAACTATCTGAAAGTTCCCTGCTTGTGTTCCAGGGCCTCTAATATCCCAGAAGTTCCCTGCTTGTGTTCCAGAGCTTCTAATATCCCAGATGTTTTAACTATCTGAAAGTTCCCTGCTTGTGTTCCAGGGCCTCTAATATCCAAGATGTTTTAACTATCTGAAAGTTCCCTGCTTGTGTTCCAGGGCTTCTAATATCCCAGATGTTTTAACTATCTGAAAGTTCCCTGCTTGTGTTCCAGGGCCTCTAATATCCCAGAAGTTCCCTGCTTGTGTTCCAGGGCCTCTAATATCCCAAAAGTTCCCTGCTTGTGTTCCAGGGCCTCTAATATCCCAAAAGTTCCCTGCTTGTGTTCCAGGGCCTCTAATATCCCAGATGTTTTAACTATCTGAAAGTTCCCTGCTTGTGTTCCAGGACCTCTAATATCCCAGATGTTTTAACTATCTGAAAGCTCCCTGCTTGTGTTCCAGGGCCTCTAATATCCCAGATGTTTTAACTATCTGAAAGTTCCCTGCTTGTGTTCCAGGGCCTCTAATATCCCAGAAGTTCCCTGCTTGTGTTCCAGGGCCTCTAATATCCCAGAAGTTCCCTGCTTGTGTTCCAGGGCTTCTAATATCCCAGATGTTTTAACTATCTGAAAGTTCCCTGCTTGTGTTCCAGGGCCTCTAATATCCCAGATGTTTTAACTATCTGAAAGTTCCCTGCTTGTGTTCCAGGGCCTCTAATATCCCAGATGTTTTAACTATCTGAAAGTTCCCTGCTTGTGTTCCAGGGCCTCTAATATCCCAGAAGTTCCCTGCTTGTGTTCCAGGGCTTCTAATATCCCAGATGTTTTAACTATCTGAAAGTTCCCTGCTTGTGTTCCAGGGCCTCTAATATCCCAGATGTTTTAACTATCTGAAAGTTCCCTGCTTGTGTTCCAGGGCATCTAATATCCCAGATGTTTTAACTATCTGAAAGTTCCCTGCTTGTGTTCCAGGGCCTCAAATATCCCAGATGTTTTAACTATCTGAAAGTTCCCTGCTTGTGTTCCAGGGCCTCTAATATCCCAGATGTTTTAACTATCTGAAAGTTCCCTGCTTGTATTCCAGGGCCTCTAATATCCCAGATGTTTTAACTATCTGAAAGTTCCCTGCTTGTGTTCCAGGGCCTCTAATATCCCAGATGTTTTAACTATCTGAAAGTTCCCTGCTTGTGTTCCAGGGCTTCTAATATCCCAGATGTTTTAACTATCTGAAAGTTCCCTGCTTGTGTTCCAGGGCCTCTAATATCCCAGATGTTTTAACTATCTGAAAGTTCCCTGCTTGTGTTCCAGGGCTTCTAATATCCCAGATGTTTTAACTATCTGAAAGTTCCCTGCTTGTGTTCCAGGGCCTCTAATATCCCAGAAGTTCCCTGCTTGTGTTCCAGGGCCTCTAATATCCCAGAATTTCCCTGCTTGTGTTCCAGGGCTTCTAATATCCCAGATGTTTTAACTATCTGAAAGTTCCCTGCTTGTGTTCCAGGGCCTCTAATATCCCAGATGTTTTAACTATCTGAAAGTTCCCCGCTTGTGTTCCAGGGCCTCTAATATCCCAGATGTTTTAACTATCTGAAAGTTCCCTGCTTGTGTTCCAGGGCCTCTAATATCCCAGAAGTGCCCTGCTTGTGTTCCAGGGCTTCTAATATCCCAGATGTTTTAACTATCTGAAAGTTCCCTGCTTGTGTTCCAGGGCCTCTAATATCCCAGATGTTTTAACTATCTGAAAGTTCCCTTCTTGTGTTCCAGGGCCTCTAATATCCCAGATGTTTTAACTATCTGAAAGTTCCCTGCTTGTGTTCCAGGGATTCTAATATCCCAGATGTTTTAACTATCTGAAAGTTCCCTGCTTGTGTTCCAGGGCCTCTAATATCCCAGATGTTTTAACTATCTGAAAGTTCCCTGCTTGTGTTCCAGGGCTTCTAATATCCCAGATGTTTTAACTATCTGAAAGTTCCCTGCTTGTGTTCCAGGGCCTCTAATATCCCAGATGTTTTAACTATCTGAAAGTTCCCTGCTTGTGTTCCAGGGCCTCTAATATCCCAGATGTTTTAACTATCTGAAAGTTCCCTGCTTGTGTTCCAGGGCCTCTAATATCCCAGATGTTTTAACTATCTGAAAGTTCCCTGCTTGTGTTCCAGGGCTTCTAATATCCCAGATGTTTTAACTATCTGAAAGTTCCCTGCTTGTGTTCCAGGGCCTCTAATATCCCAGATGTTTTAACTATCTGAAAGTTCCCTGCTTGTGTTCCAGGACCTCTAATATCCCAGATGTTTTAACTATCTGAAAGTTCCCTGCTTGTGTTCCAGGGCTTCTAATATCCCAGATGTTTTAACTATCTGAAAGTTCCCTGCTTGTGTTCCAGGGCCTCTAATATCCCAGATGTTTTAACTATCTGAAAGTTCACTGCTTGTGTTCCAGGGCCTCTAATATCCCAGATGTTTTAACTATCTGAAAGTTCCCTGCTTGTGTTCCAGGGCCTCTAATATCCCAGATGTTTTAACTATCTGAAAGTTCCCTGCTTGTGTTCCAGGGCCTCTAATATCCCAGATGTTTTAACTATCTGAAAGTTCCCTGCTTGTGTTCCAGGGCTTCTAATATCCCAGATGTTTTAACTATCTGAAAGTTCCCTGCTTGTGTTCCAGGGCCTCTAATATCCCAGATGTTTTAACTATCTGAAAGTTCCCTGCTTGTGTTCCAGGGCCTCTAATATCCCAGATGTTTTAACTATCTGAAAGTTCCCTGCTTGTGTTCCAGGGCCTCTAATATCCCAGATGTTTTAAATATCGGAAAGTTCCCTGCTTGTGTTCCAGGGCCTCTAATATCCCAGATGTTTTAACTATCTGAAAGTTCCCTGCTTGTGTTCCAGGGCCTCTAATATCCCAGATGTTTTAACTATCTGAAAGTTCCCTGCTTGTGTTCCAGGGCCTCTAATATCCCAGATGTTTTAACTATCTGAAAGTTCCCTGCTTGTGTTCCAGGGCCTCTAATATCCCAGATGTTTTAACTATCTGAAAGTTCCCTGCTTGTGTTCCAGGGCTTCTAATATCCCAGATGTTTTAACTATCTGAAAGTTCCCTGCTTGTGTTCCAGGGCTTCTAATATCCCAGATGTTTTAACTATCTGAAAGTTCCCTGCTTGTGTTCCAGGGCCTCTAATATCCCAGATGTTTTAACTATCTGAAAGTTCCCTGCTTGTGTTCCAGGGCCTCTAATATCCCAGATGTTTTAACTATCTGAAAGTTCCCTGCTTGTGTTCCAGTGCCTCTAATATCCCAGATGTTTTAACTATCTGAAAGTTCCCTGCTTGTGTTCCAGGGCCTCTAATATCCCAGATGTTTTAACTATCTGAAAGTTCCCTGCTTGTGTTCCAGGGCATCTAATATCCCAGAAGTTCCCTGCTTGTGTTCCAGGGCCTCTAATATCCCAGATGTTTTAACTATCTGAAAGTTCCCTGCTTGTGTTCCACTGCCTCTAATATCCCAGATGTTTAACTATCTGAAAGTTCCCTGCTTGTGTTCCAGGGCCTCTAATATCCCAGATGTTTTAACTATCTGAAAGTTCCCTGCTTGTGTTCCAGGGCCTCTAATATCCCAGATGTTTTAACTATCTGAAAGTTCCCTGCTTGTGTTCCAGGGCCTCTAATATCCCAGAAGTTCCCTGCTTGTGTTCCAGGGCCTCTAATATCCCAGATGTTTTAACTATCTGAAAGTTCCCTGCTTGTGTTCCAGGGCCTCTAATATCCCAGAAGTTCCCTGCTTGTGTCCCAGGGCCTCTAATATCCCAGAAGTTCCCTGCTTGTGTTCCAGGGCTTCTAATATCCCAGATGTTTTAACTATCTGAAAGTTCCCTGCTTGTGTTCCAGGGCTTCTAATATCCCAGATGTTTTAACTATCTGAAAGTTCCCTGCTTGTGTTCCAGGGCCTCTAATATCCCAGATGTTTTAACTATCTGAAAGTTCCCTGCTTGTGTTCCAGGGCCTCTAATATCCCAGAAGTTCCCTGCTTGTGTTCCAGGGCTTCTAATATCCCAGATGTTTTAACTATCTGAAAGTTCCCTGCTTGTGTTCCAGGGCCTCTAATATCCCAGATGTTTTAACTATCTGAAAGTTCCCTGCTTGTGTTCCAGGGCTTCTAATATCCCAGATGTTTTAACTATCTGAAAGTTCCCTGCTTGTGTTCCAGGGCCTCTAATATCCCAGAAGTTCCCTGCTTGTGTTCCAGGGCCTCTAATATCCCAAAAGTTCCCTGCTTGTGTTCCAGGGCCTCTAATATCCCAAAAGTTCCCTGCTTGTGTTCCAGGGCCTCTAATATCCCAGATGTTTTAACTATCTGAAAGTTCCCTGCTTGTGTTCCAGGGCCTCTAATATCCCAGATGTTTTAACTATCTGAAAGTTCCCTGCTTGTGTTCCAGGGACTCTAATATCCCAGAAGTTCCCTGCTTGTGTTCCAGGGCCTCTAATATCCCAGAAGTTCCCTGCTTGTGTTCCAGGGCTTCTAATATCCCAGATGTTTTAACTATCTGAAAGTTCCCTGCTTGTGTTCCAGGGCCTCTAATATCCCAGATGTTTTAACTATCTGAAAGTTCCCTGCTTGTGTTCCAGGGCCTCTAATATCCCAGATGTTTTAACTATCTGAAAGTTCCCTGCTTGTGTTCCAGGGTCTCTAATATCCCAGAAGTTCCCTGCTTGTGTTCCAGGGCTTCTAATATCCCAGATGTTTTAACTATCTGAAAGTTCCCTGCTTGTGTTCCAGGGCCTCTAATATCCCAGATGTTTTAACTATCTGAAAGTTCCCTGCTTGTGTTCCAGGGCATCTAATATCCCAGATGTTTTAACTATCTGAAAGTTCCCTGCTTGTGTTCCAGGGCCTCTAATATCCCAGATGTTTTAACTATCTGAAAGTTCCCTGCTTGTGTTCCAGGGCCTCTAATATCCCAGATGTTTTAACTATCTGAAAGTTCCCTGCTTGTGTTCCAGGGCCTCTAATATCCCAGATGTTTTAACTATCTGAAAGTTCCCTGCTTGTGTTCCAGGGCCTCTAATATCCCAGATGTTTTCACTATCTGAAAGTTCCCTGCTTGTGTTCCAGGGCTTCTAATATCCCAGATGTTTTAACTATCTGAAAGTTCCCTGCTTGTGTTCCAGGGCCTCTAATATCCCAGAAGTGCCCTGCTTGTGTTCCAGGGCTTCTAATATCCCAGATGTTTTAACTATCTGAAAGTTCCCTGCTTGTGTTCCAGGGCCTCTAATATCCCAGATGTTTTAACTATCTGAAAGTTCCCTTCTTGTGTTCCAGGGCCTCTAATATCCCAGATGTTTTAACTATCTGAAAGTTCCCTGCTTGTGTTCCAGGGATTCTAATATCCCAGATGTTTTAACTATCTGAAAGTTCCCTGCTTGTGTTCCAGGGCCTCTAATATCCCAGATGTTTTAACTATCTGAAAGTTCCCTGCTTGTGTTCCAGGGCTTCTAATATCCCAGATGTTTTAACTATCTGAAAGTTCCCTGCTTGTGTTCCAGGGCCTCTAATATCCCAGATGTTTTAACTATCTGAAAGTTCCCTGCTTGTGTTCCAGGGCCTCTAATATCCCAGATGTTTTAACTATCTGAAAGTTCCCTGCTTGTGTTCCAGGGCCTCTAATATCCCAGATGTTTTAACTATCTGAAAGTTCCCTGCTTGTGTTCCAGGGCTTCTAATATCCCAGATGTTTTAACTATCTGAAAGTTCCCTGCTTGTGTTCCAGGGCCTCTAATATCCCAGATGTTTTAACTATCTGAAAGTTCCCTGCTTGTGTTCCAGGACCTCTAATATCCCAGATGTTTTAACTATCTGAAAGTTCCCTGCTTGTGTTCCAGGGCTTCTAATATCCCAGATGTTTTAACTATCTGAAAGTTCCCTGCTTGTGTTCCAGGGCCTCTAATATCCCAGATGTTTTAACTATCTGAAAGTTCCCTGCTTGTGTTCCAGGGCCTCTAATATCCCAGATGTTTTAACTATCTGAAAGTTCCCTGCTTGTGTTCCAGGGCCTCTAATATCCCAGATGTTTTAACTATCTGAAAGTTCCCTGCTTGTGTTCCAGGGCCTCTAATATCCCAGATGTTTTAACTATCTGAAAGTTCCCTGCTTGTGTTCCAGGGCTTCTAATATCCCAGATGTTTTAACTATCTGAAAGTTCCCTGCTTGTGTTCCAGGGCCTCTAATATCCCAGATGTTTTAACTATCTGAAAGTTCCCTGCTTGTGTTCCAGGGCCTCTAATATCCCAGATGTTTTAACTATCTGAAAGTTCCCTGCTTGTGTTCCAGGGCCTCTAATATCCCAGATGTTTTAAATATCGGAAAGTTCCCTGCTTGTGTTCCAGGGCCTCTAATATCCCAGATGTTTTAACTATCTGAAAGTTCCCTGCTTGTGTTCCAGGGCCTCTAATATCCCAGATGTTTTAACTATCTGAAAGTTCCCTGCTTGTGTTCCAGGGCCTCTAATATCCCAGATGTTTTAACTATCTGAAAGTTCCCTGCTTGTGTTCCAGGGCCTCTAATATCCCAGATGTTTTAACTATCTGAAAGTTCCCTGCTTGTGTTCCAGGGCTTCTAATATCCCAGATGTTTTAACTATCTGAAAGTTCCCTGCTTGTGTTCCAGGGCTTCTAATATCCCAGATGTTTTAACTATCTGAAAGTTCCCTGCTTGTGTTCCAGGGCCTCTAATATCCCAGATGTTTTAACTATCTGAAAGTTCCCTGCTTGTGTTCCAGGGCCTCTAATATCCCAGATGTTTTAACTATCTGAAAGTTCCCTGCTTGTGTTCCAGTGCCTCTAATATCCCAGATGTTTTAACTATCTGAAAGTTCCCTGCTTGTGTTCCAGGGCCTCTAATATCCCAGATGTTTTAACTATCTGAAAGTTCCCTGCTTGTGTTCCAGGGCATCTAATATCCCAGAAGTTCCCTGCTTGTGTTCCAGGGCCTCTAATATCCCAGATGTTTTAACTATCTGAAAGTTCCCTGCTTGTGTTCCACTGCCTCTAATATCCCAGATGTTTAACTATCTGAAAGTTCCCTGCTTGTGTTCCAGGGCCTCTAATATCCCAGATGTTTTAACTATCTGAAAGTTCCCTGCTTGTGTTCCAGGGCCTCTAATATCCCAGATGTTTTAACTATCTGAAAGTTCCCTGCTTGTGTTCCAGGGCCTCTAATATCCCAGAAGTTCCCTGCTTGTGTTCCAGGGCCTCTAATATCCCAGATGTTTTAACTATCTGAAAGTTCCCTGCTTGTGTTCCAGGGCCTCTAATATCCCAGAAGTTCCCTGCTTGTGTCCCAGGGCCTCTAATATCCCAGAAGTTCCCTGCTTGTGTTCCAGGGCTTCTAATATCCCAGATGTTTTAACTATCTGAAAGTTCCCTGCTTGTGTTCCAGGGCTTCTAATATCCCAGATGTTTTAACTATCTGAAAGTTCCCTGCTTGTGTTCCAGGGCCTCTAATATCCCAGATGTTTTAACTATCTGAAAGTTCCCTGCTTGTGTTCCAGGGCCTCTAATATCCCAGAAGTTCCCTGCTTGTGTTCCAGGGCTTCTAATATCCCAGATGTTTTAACTATCTGAAAGTTCCCTGCTTGTGTTCCAGGGCCTCTAATATCCCAGATGTTTTAACTATCTGAAAGTTCCCTGCTTGTGTTCCAGGGCTTCTAATATCCCAGATGTTTTAACTATCTGAAAGTTCCCTGCTTGTGTTCCAGGGCCTCTAATATCCCAGAAGTTCCCTGCTTGTGTTCCAGGGCCTCTAATATCCCAAAAGTTCCCTGCTTGTGTTCCAGGGCCTCTAATATCCCAAAAGTTCCCTGCTTGTGTTCCAGGGCCTCTAATATCCCAGATGTTTTAACTATCTGAAAGTTCCCTGCTTGTGTTCCAGGGCCTCTAATATCCCAGATGTTTTAACTATCTGAAAGTTCCCTGCTTGTGTTCCAGGGACTCTAATATCCCAGAAGTTCCCTGCTTGTGTTCCAGGGCCTCTAATATCCCAGAAGTTCCCTGCTTGTGTTCCAGGGCTTCTAATATCCCAGATGTTTTAACTATCTGAAAGTTCCCTGCTTGTGTTCCAGGGCCTCTAATATCCCAGATGTTTTAACTATCTGAAAGTTCCCTGCTTGTGTTCCAGGGCCTCTAATATCCCAGATGTTTTAACTATCTGAAAGTTCCCTGCTTGTGTTCCAGGGTCTCTAATATCCCAGAAGTTCCCTGCTTGTGTTCCAGGGCTTCTAATATCCCAGATGTTTTAACTATCTGAAAGTTCCCTGCTTGTGTTCCAGGGCCTCTAATATCCCAGATGTTTTAACTATCTGAAAGTTCCCTGCTTGTGTTCCAGGGCATCTAATATCCCAGATGTTTTAACTATCTGAAAGTTCCCTGCTTGTGTTCCAGGGCCTCTAATATCCCAGATGTTTTAACTATCTGAAAGTTCCCTGCTTGTGTTCCAGGGCCTCTAATATCCCAGATGTTTTAACTATCTGAAAGTTCCCTGCTTGTGTTCCAGGGCCTCTAATATCCCAGATGTTTTAACTATCTGAAAGTTCCCTGCTTGTGTTCCAGGGCCTCTAATATCCCAGATGTTTTCACTATCTGAAAGTTCCCTGCTTGTGTTCCAGGGCTTCTAATATCCCAGATGTTTTAACTATCTGAAAGTTCCCTGCTTGTGTTCCAGGGCCTCTAATATCCCAGATGTTTTAACTATCTGAAAGTTCCCTGCTTGTGTTCCAGGGCTTCTAATATCCCAGATGTTTTAACTATCTGAAAGTTCCCTGCTTGTGTTCCAGGGCCTCTAATATCCCAGAAGTTCCCTGCTTGTGTTCCAGGGCCTCTAATATCCCAGAAGTTCCCTGCTTGTGTTCCAGGGCTTCTAATATCCCAGATGTTTTAACTATCTGAAAGTTCCCTGCTTGTGTTCCAGGGCCTCTAATATCCCAGATGTTTTAACTATCTGAAAGTTCCCTGCTTGTGTTCCAGGGCCTCTAATATCCCAGATGTTTTAACTATCTGAAAGTTCCCTGCTTGTGTTCCAGGGCATCTAATATCCCAGAAGTTCCCTGCTTGTGTTCCAGGGCCTCTAATATCCCAGATGTTTTAACTATCTGAAAGTTCCCTGCTTGTGTTCCAGGGCCTCTAATATCCCAGATGTTTAACTATCTGAAAGTTCCCTGCTTGTGTTCCAGGGCCTCTAATATCCCAGATGTTTTAACTATCTGAAAGTTCCCTGCTTGTGTTCCAGGGCCTCTAATATCCCAGATGTTTTAACTATCTGAAAGTTCCCTGCTTGTGTTCCAGGGCATCTAATATCCCAGAAGTTCCCTGCTTGTGTTCCAGGGCCTCTAATATCCCAGATGTTTTAACTATCTGAAAGTTCCCTGCTTGTGTTCCAGGGCCTCTAATATCCCAGAAGTTCCCTGCTTGTGTTCCAGGGCCTCTAATATCCCAGAAGTTCCCTGCTTGTGTTCCAGGGCTTCTAATATCCCAGATGTTTTAACTATCTGAAAGTTCCCTGCTTGTGTTCCAGGGCTTCTAATATCCCAGATGTTTTAACTATCTGAAAGTTCCCTGCTTGTGTTCCAGGGCCTCTAATATCCCAGATGTTTTAACTATCTGAAAGTTCCCTGCTTGTGTTCCAGGGCCTCTAATATCCCAGAAGTTCCCTGCTTGTGTTCCAGGGCTTCTAATATCCCAGATGTTTTAACTATCTGAAAGTTCCCTGCTTGTGTTCCAGGGCCTCTAATATCCCAGATGTTTTAACTATCTGAAAGTTCCCTGCTTGTGTTCCAGGGCTTCTAATATCCCAGATGTTTTAACTATCTGAAAGTTCCCTGCTTGTGTTCCAGGGCCTCTAATATCCCAGAAGTTCCCTGCTTGTGTTCCAGGGCCTCTAATATCCCAAAAGTTCCCTGCTTGTGTTCCAGGGCCTCTAATATCCCAAAAGTTCCCTGCTTGTGTTCCAGGGCCTCTAATATCCCAGATGTTTTAACTATCTGAAAGTTCCCTGCTTGTGTTCCAGGGCCTCTAATATCCCAGATGTTTTAACTATCTGAAAGTTCCCTGCTTGTGTTCCAGGGCCTCTAATATCCCAGAAGTTCCCTGCTTGTGTTCCAGGGCCTCTAATATCCCAGAAGTTCCCTGCTTGTGTTCCAGGGCTTCTAATATCCCAGATGTTTTAACTATCTGAAAGTTCCCTGCTTGTGTTCCAGGGCCTCTAATATCCCAGATGTTTTAACTATCTGAAAGTTCCCTGCTTGTGTTCCAGGGCCTCTAATATCCCAGATGTTTTAACTATCTGAAAGTTCCCTGCTTGTGTTCCAGGGCCTCTAATATCCCAGAAGTTCCCTGCTTGTGTTCCAGGGCTTCTAATATCCCAGATGTTTTAACTATCTGAAAGTTCCCTGCTTGTGTTCCAGGGCCTCTAATATCCCAGATGTTTTAACTATCTGAAAGTTCCCTGCTTGTGTTCCAGGGCATCTAATATCCCAGATGTTTTAACTATCTGAAAGTTCCCTGCTTGTGTTCCAGGGCCTCTAATATCCCAGATGTTTTAACTATCTGAAAGTTCCCTGCTTGTGTTCCAGGGCCTCTAATATCCCAGATGTTTTAACTATCTGAAAGTTCCCTGCTTGTGTTCCAGGGCCTCTAATATCCCAGATGTTTTAACTATCTGAAAGTTCCCTGCTTGTGTTCCAGGGCCTCTAATATCCCAGATGTTTTCACTATCTGAAAGTTCCCTGCTTGTGTTCCAGGGCTTCTAATATCCCAGATGTTTTAACTATCTGAAAGTTCCCTGCTTGTGTTCCAGGGCCTCTAATATCCCAGATGTTTTAACTATCTGAAAGTTCCCTGCTTGTGTTCCAGGGCTTCTAATATCCCAGATGTTTTAACTATCTGAAAGTTCCCTGCTTGTGTTCCAGGGCCTCTAATATCCCAGAAGTTCCCTGCTTGTGTTCCAGGGCCTCTAATATCCCAGAATTTCCCTGCTTGTGTTCCAGGGCTTCTAATATCCCAGATGTTTTAACTATCTGAAAGTTCCCTGCTTGTGTTCCAGGGCCTCTAATATCCCAGATGTTTTAACTATCTGAAAGTTCCCCGCTTGTGTTCCAGGGCGTCTAATATCCCAGATGTTTTAACTATCTGAAAGTTCCCTGCTTGTGTTCCAGGGCCTCTAATATCCCAGAAGTTCCCTGCTTGTGTTCCAGGGCTTCTAATATCCCAGATGTTTTAACTATCTGAAAGTTCCCTGCTTGTGTTCCAGGGCCTCTAATATCCCAGATGTTTTAACTATCTGAAAGTTCCCTTCTTGTGTTCCAGGGCCTCTAATATCCCAGATGTTTTAACTATCTGAAAGTTCCCTGCTTGTGTTCCAGGGATTCTAATATCCCAGATGTTTTAACTATCTGAAAGTTCCCTGCTTGTGTTCCAGGGCCTCTAATATCCCAGATGTTTTAACTATCTGAAAGTTCCCTGCTTGTGTTCCAGGGCTTCTAATATCCCAGATGTTTTAACTATCTGAAAGTTCCCTGCTTGTGTTCCAGGGCCTCTAATATCCCAGATGTTTTAACTATCTGAAAGTTCCCTGCTTGTGTTCCAGGGCCTCTAATATCCCAGATGTTTTAACTATCTGAAAGTTCCCTGCTTGTGTTCCAGGGCCTCTAATATCCCAGATGTTTTAACTATCTGAAAGTTCCCTGCTTGTGTTCCAGGGCCTCTAATATCCCAGATGTTTTAACTATCTGAAAGTTCCCTGCTTGTGTTCCAGGGCCTCTAATATCCCAGATGTTTTAACTATCTGAAAGTTCCCTGCTTGTGTTCCAGGGCCTCTAATATCCCAGATGTTTTAACTATCTGAAAGTTCCCTGCTTGTGTTCCAGGGCCTCTAATATCCCAGATGTTTTAACTATCTGAAAGTTCCCTGCTTGTGTTCCAGGGCCTCTAATATCCCAGATGTTTTAACTATCTGAAAGTTCCCTGCTTGTGTTCCAGGGCCTCTAATATCCCAGATGTTTTAACTATCTGAAAGTTCCCTGCTTTTGTTCCAGGGCTTCTAATATCCCAGATGTTTTAACTATCTGAAAGTTCCCTGCTTGTGTTCCAGGGCCTCTAATATCCCAGATGTTTTAACTATCTGAAAGTTCCCTGCTTGTGTTCCAGGGCTTCTAATATCCCAGATGTTTTAACTATCTGAAAGTTCCCTGCTTGTGTTCCAGGGCCTCTAATATCCCAGATGTTTTAACTATCTGAAAGTTCCCTGCTTGTGTTCCAGGGCCTCTAATATCCCAGATGTTTTAACTATCTGAAAGTTCCCTGCTTGTGTTCCAGGGCCTCTAATATCCCAGATGTTTTAACTATCTGAAAGTTCCCTGCTTGTGTTCCAGGGCCTCTAATATCCCAGAAGTTCCCTGCTTGTGTTCCAGGGCCTCTATTATCCCAGAAGTTCCCTGCTTGTGTTCCAGGGCATCTAATATCCCAGATGTTTTAACTATCTGAAAGTTCCCTGCTTGTGTTCCAGGGCCTCTAATATCCCAGATGTTTTAACTATCTGAAAGTTCCCTGCTTGTGTTCCAGGGCCTCTAATATCCCAGACGTTTTAACTATCTGAAAGTTCCCTGCTTGTGTTCCAGGGCCTCTAATATCCCAGAAGTTCCCTGCTTGTGTTCCAGGGCCTCTATTATCCCAGAAGTTCCCTGCTTGTGTTCCAGGGCATCTAATATCCCAGATGTTTTAACTATCTGAAAGTTCCCTGCTTGTGTTCCAGGGCCTCTAATATCCCAGATGTTTTAACTATCTGAAAGTTCCCTGCTTGTGTTCCAGGGCCTCTAATATCCCAGACGTTTTAACTATCTGAAAGTTCCCTGCTTGTGTTCCAGGGCCTCTAATATCCCAGAAGTTCCCTGCTTGTGTTCCAGGGCCTCTATTATCCCAGAAGTTCCCTGCTTGTGTTCCAGGGCATCTAATATCCCAGATGTTTTAACTATCTGAAAGTTCCCTGCTTGTGTTCCAGGGCCTCTAATATCCCAGATGTTTTAACTATCTGAAAGTTCCCTGCTTGTGTTCCAGGGCCTCTAATATCCCAGACGTTTTAACTATCTGAAAGTTCCCTGCTTGTGTTCCAGGGCCTCTAATATCCCAGAAGTTCCCTGCTTGTGTTCCAGGGCCTCTATTATCCCAGAAGTTCCCTGCTTGTGTTCCAGGGCATCTAATATCCCAGATGTTTTAACTATCTGAAAGTTCCCTGCTTGTGTTCCAGGGCCTCTAATATCCCAGATGTTTTAACTATCTGAAAGTTCCCTGCTTGTGTTCCAGGGCCTCTAATATCCCAGACGTTTTAACTATCTGAAAGTTCCCTGCTTGTGTTCCAGGGCATCTAATATCCCAGAAGTTCCCTGCTTGTGTTCCAGGGCCTCTAATATCCCAGATGTTTTAACTATCTGAAAGTTCCCTGCTTGTGTTCCAGGGCCTCTAATATCCCAGATGTTTTAACTATCTGAAAGTTCCCTGCTTGTGTTCCAGGGCCTCTAATATCCCAGATGTTTTAACTATCTGAAAGTTCCCTGCTTGTGTTCCAGGGCATCTAATATCCCAGATGTTTTAACTATCTGAAAGTTCCCTGCTTGTGTTCCAGGGCCTCTAATATCCCAGATGTTTTAACTATCTGAAAGTTCCCTGCTTGTGTTCCAGGGCCTCTAATATCCCAGATGTTTTAACTATCTGAAAGTTCCCTGCTTGTGTTCCAGGGCCTCTAATATCCCAGATGTTTTAACTATCTGAAAGTTCCCTGCTTGTGTTCCAGGGCCTCTAATATCCCAGATGTTTTAACTATCTGAAAGTTCCCTGCTTGTGTTCCAGGGCCTCTAATATCCCAGATGTTTTAACTATCTGAAAGTTCCCTGCTTGTGTTCCAGGGCTTCTAATATCCCAGATGTTTTAACTATCTGAAAGTTCCCTGCTTGTGTTCCAGGGCCTCTAATATCCCAGAAGTTTTAACTATCTGAAAGTTCCTTGTGTTCCAGGGCCTCAAGTTCCCCAGATGTTCCCTGCTGAACATGAACATCTTCTCCAGCCCCGAGCCAGACCTGTTGCGTCATGTTCTAACTAGGAAAGTGCTAGTCTCAGACCTGCAGGATCAACCACAGGCAAATGACAACCACGGCCACCATGACAACCATGACAACCACGCCCACCATGACAACCACGCCCACCATGACAACCACGCCCACCATGACAACCACGCCCACCATGACAACCACGCCCACCATGACAACCACGCCCACCATGACAACCACGCCCACCATGACAACCACGCCCCCCATGACAAGCACGCCCCCCATGACAAGCACGCCCCCCATGACAAGCACGCCCCCCATGACAACCACGCCCACCATGACAACCACGCCCACCATGACAACATCCATCCTAACAACCATACCATCCACCATTACTCCTTGCATCAATCCAATGACAACATGAATGAAATGCGAGGACACCATCATGAAAAGCCCCACCCACCCCTGACCTTGCCACTATCCCCGTGGGGCTGTCACATCAACATTTCCCCTCCCACCCCGGACAACTGGCACTACCGGAGCTCGTCAGACGGCAGCGACACGCCCAACTTCCTGCCACATCGTCGCGCCAGTTCCTCCCTTTCACCCTTAACCGGTAAGATGACGTCACACCGTCCGTCCATGCCAATGCTGTCTGCTGACGTCACCCGTCTGACGTCACGCAGGTCCAGCGGAAGTACTGGCCCCGCTCAAACTTCCAACCTTCGACGGTGTGACGTCATTTTTGGCCGAGTCATTGGCAAAGGTGCTTTCGGCAAAGTTCATGCAGGTATCGAATACATTTCAAATTGAAATTCACATTTTGGTGTGTGGCTACGATTGTAGGAAAAAAAGTCACAGGAAAAAAAGTCACAGGAAAAAAAGTCACAGGAAAAAAAGTCACAAATATATATTTGCATGCAATTTGTTAATACTTTTATGAATTATATATTATATATTCAGAGAGTGCAAATTAACTAAGGATTAATTAATGTAATGTAATGTGTATAGGTTGTATACGCATGGTAATTTTTATAATTCATCCTAAAATATTAAGTATGAAGTTTGTAGATTGTAATTATGCTAAACATAATATTAATAGCATTTAGTAGAATGTTCCAACGTCCTCGGTTTTCATCGTGTTCTTTTAAAATACTAACATTAAATTACCGTGAAAAGGTAAATTCATCTGACTTGCTGCCCTCAACTCATCGCAACAATAGTTATGATTAGTTCAATCACCTTTACTGCCCACATTTATCACGCTCATTACATAACAAAGCACGGGATCAAAACAGCAAGCCGACAAGGTTCAATGGCTGTCATTGACACACAACGTCAACATCACACAATATGTTCGGACAAGGCCGACTGAGGAGAGGCTGACCAGAGAATAGCCTACTACAAAACATAAGCAAAACACAATGCTGTGCCTAAATTTCTTTTATACTTAATTTTCTACCGCGTATTTAACTAGGCACGTAACAATTTGAGATTATCTTAGAGTATTTTTACTTACAAATGTTATAAACCATATAATGCTTTTAACATCTATAAATAATATATGCTATATAAAAATACAACCCACAACAATAAACAAACAAAATGTTATTATTTTCAACAAATAAATCAAAATATTTCAGAAAAGATTTTTGTGACTTTTTTTCTGTGACTTTTTTTCCTAGCAAAAACTGTGACTTTTTTTCTGTGTTTTTTTTTCCTGTGACTTTTTTTCCGTTTACCGTGGCTACAGCAGTTTTAGGGAAATTTAATGAAGGCTTTAGGTTTAGGGGACGTGTAATGCAGGCTTTAGTTTTAGGGAAGTGTAATGAAGGCTTTAGTTTTAGGGGACGTGTAATGCAGGCTTTAGTTTTAGGGGACGTGTAATGCAGGCTTTAGTTTTAGGGAAGTGTAATGAAGGCTTTAGTTTTAGGGAAATGTAATGCAGGCTTTAGTTTTAGGCTTTAAGTAAAAATAAAAGTAGTTTTTTTTGTCCTTGGGATATTTCAGTTATTTATTTTTGGTTCTGTCTGTCATCTGTCATAACTGTGCTGGTCAGCTGTCACTTGTGTTAAATGAGTTTCAGGTTTGATGCACGGCCGACCAGTGGCTATAAAGGTCGTCCAGAAGAGACGTGGGTCAGGCATACACCGGGAGATCCTGCAGGCAGAGCGTCTGGCATTTTCCTTGAATCTCCAGCACCCGCACCTCATTGGTCAGTGTCCGGTTGTTTAAACACATTGGTCAGTGTCCAGTTGTTTAAACACATTGGTCAGTGTCCAGTTGTGTAAACACATTGGTCAGTGTCCAGTTGTGTAAACACATTGGTCAGTGTCCAGTTGTGTAAACACATTGGTCAGTGTCCAGTTGTGTAAACACATTGGTCAGTGTCCAGTTATTTAAACACTTTGGTCAGTGTCCAGTTGTTTAAACACATTGGTCTGTCAAATTTTTCGTTAGATTACATTTAAAAATTGGATCAAAATAAATTAGGTAGAGCGAGAAAAAACTTGGACCAGAATAAACTTTGACAATAAATTGTCCAACTCTTAATGCCAGAGATCGTGGCTGTAAACATGTGTGAAGGGCTGAGGGGGGATGCTCTGATTGTCATGGAACTGGTCAGCCCCAGGACGCTTCAGTCTGTACTTGATGACCCTACTCGCACCATATCATTTCCAGAAAGACTCCGGTTTGCCACTGAGGTGAGTTTATAAAACATCGAAATCAATTAGTTAAATACAATACATCATCTTGGGGTAGATATGAATGTCAATATTGTTTCAATATGGGTATAATTTAATACAAGTCATGATTCCTTCATAGATGACCTCAGCTTTAGTTTATCTACATGACCTTGACCTTGTACACCTGGACGTGAAACCAAGGAATGTTTTGATGACGTCAGACGAGAAGTGCAAGCTGGCAGACTTTGGCAGCTTGACCTTGACCTCTGTTAGTGCACCCATGGAAGAAACGGAGTTCACTCAATTGCTAGGTACGTAGGGCGACTAGCAGCAGCTAGGTACGTAGGGCGACTAGCAGCAGCTAGGTACGTAGGGCGACTACAGCTAGGTACGTAGGGCGACTAGCAGCAGCTAGGTACGTAGGGCGACTAGCAGCAGCTAGGTACGTAGGGCGACTAGCAGCAGCTAGGTACGTAGGGCGACTAGCAGCAGCTAGGTACGTAGGGCGACTAGCAGCAGCTAAGTAAGTAGGGCGACTAGCAGCAGCTAGGTACGTAGGGCGACTAGCAGCAGCTAGGTACGTAGGGCGACTACAGCTAGGTACGTAGGGCGACTACAGCTAGGTACGTAGGGCGACTAAAGCTAGGTACGTAGGGCGACTAGCAGCAGCTAGGTACGTAGGGCGACTAGCAGCAGCTAGGTACGTAGGGCGACTAGCAGCAGCTAGGTACGTAGGGCGACTACAGCTAGGTACGTAGGGCGACTAGCAGCAGCTAGGTACGTAGGGCGACTAAAGCTAGGTACGTAGGGCGACTAAAGCTAGGTACGTAGGGCGACTAGCAGCAGCTAGGTACGTAGGGCGACTAGCAGCAGCTAGGTACGTAGGGCGACTGCAGCAGCTAGGTACGTAGGGCGACTAGCAGCAGCTAGGTACGTAGGGCGACTAGCAGCAGCTAGGTACGTAGGGCGACTAGCAGCAGCTAGGTACGTAGGGCGACTAGCAGCAGCTAGGTACGTAGGGCGACTAGCAGCAGCTAGGTACGTAGGGCGACTAGCAGCAGCTAGGTACGTAGGGCGACTAGCAGCAGCTAGGTACGTAGGGCGGCTACCAACAGCGTTTAGTCAAGAACACTTAGTCAAGTATTTCACTTCCAACTTTTCTTATATCATTAATTCATTTTGTGGTGCTAACAATGTTACTTTAAAAAAATGTTCTAGTTACACATGTTGTTAAAATAAGTTAACAACATTGATTGTACAGTTGAGCATTAGCTGTCCCATGATTTGATACCTCCCTTGACCCACCTAGGCACCCTGCCCTACAGAGCTCCTGAACTCATGAAAGGATTTTTCCCATCCAACAAGGCGGACATCTATTCCCTGGGCATCAGTCTCTGGCAGCTGGTTAGTTCCTGCTTTACCTCTCTGCTTAACCTGTTTACCTCCCTGCTTAACCTGTTTACCTCCCTGCTTAACCTGTTTACCTCCCTGCTTAACCTGTTTACCTCCCTGCTTAACCTGTTTACCTCTCTGCTTTACCTGTTTACCTCCCTGCTTAACCTGTTAACCTCCCTGCTTAACCTGTTTACCTCCCTGCTTAACCTGTTTACCTCCCTGCTTAACCTGTTTACCTCTCTGCTTTACCTGTTTACCGCAGGGTATTACCTGATGGCCACATATGCGGCCCACACTATTTTTAGAAATATTTTTATTAATTTGTTAAGAATTGTAAAATTTTGTATGTTTATTGTTGTGGGTTGTATTTTTTGATAGCATAAATTATTTATAGACGTTAAAAGCATTATGATTTATAACAATTGTAAGTAAAAATACTTAATATAATTAACACAACAATCTCAACTTTTGTTGCGTATTTAGTTAAATACGCGGTAGAAAAGTTAATTATAAAAGAAATTTAGGCACATCTTGCCGTAGGCTATTCTCTGGTCGGCCTCTCCTTAGTAGGCATTGTCCGAACATATTTTGTGTTGTTGACGTTATGCGTCAATGACAGCCTTTGAACCTTGTCGGCTTTCTGTTTTGATCCTAAGTTTTGTTATGTAATGAGCGTGATAAATGTGGGCAGTAAAGGTGGTTGAACTAAACATAACTATTGTTGCCATGAGTTGAGGGCAGCAAGTCAGATGAACTTACCATTTCACTGTAATTTAATATTGGTATTTAAAAAACAAACACGATGAAAAACGTGGACTTCGGAGCATTCTATTAAATGCTACTAATCTTAAGTTTAAAATAATTACAATCTACATACTTCATAATAAATATTTTTAGATGAATTATAAAAATTCCTATGCGTATACAACCTAAACACATTACATTACATTTAATTAATCCTAAGTTAATTTGCACTCTCTAAATATTTAATACATACAAGTATTAACAAATATCATGCAAATATATATTTGTGACTTTTTTTCCTGTGACTTTTTTTCCTGTGACTTTTTTTCCTGTGACTTTTTTTTCCTGTGTTTTTTTTCCTGTGACTTTTTTTCCTACAATCACTAGACCTATGCCTATCTGATCAGGTTATAAATTGTGAATGCTTGAATCAAGAATGATACTGTTGTTTGCAGGCAACAAGAGAGACCCCCCATATAGGGGCCAACCCCCACTGGCTGATTTACCAAGTGACTAAAGTCAACAAGAGGCCAGACTACCATGACACAGGAAGTGACTCGAATGAACTCAAGTACTGTGACCTTTACACTGCATGCTGGGATGCTGAGCCCAGTACTAGGCCCAGTGCTGAAGATGTGAGGGTTTCTCTCGACAACCTGCTCCATCTATCATGGCAAGTCTGTATGTCTAATGGCAGGACAGACTAGTCTAATGGCAGGACGGACTAGTCTAATGGCAGGACGGACTAGTCTAATGGCAGGACGGACTAGTCTAATGGCAGGACGGACTAGTCTAATGGCAGGACGGACTAGTCTAATGGCAGGACGGACTAGTCTAATGGCAGGACGGACTAGTCTAATGGCAGGACGGACTAGTCTAATGGCAGGACGGACTAGAAGATGAAAGACCACCGGTACAAGATGTCATTCAGTAACATGTCATTCAGTAACCAACTGTACCTTCCTCTACTGGACAGATTACATGACAGTTTGACATGGCCAGTTCTTGTCTGTCATCTTGTAAGATTGAATGCCACTAGTGCTGTTGTAGGACTGGACAAGTGTGCACTCAATTCTTCCATCTACGTTATGTGCACTCAATTCTTCCATCTACGTTATGTGCACTCAATTCTTCCATCTACGTTATGTGCACTCAATTCTTCCATCTACGTTATGTGCACTCAATTCTTCCATCTACGTTATGTGCACTCAATTCTTCCATCTACGTTATGTGCACTCAATTCTTCCATCTACGTTATGTGCACTCAATTCTTCCATCTACGTTATGTGCACTCAATTCTTCCATCTACGTTATGTGCACTCAATTCTTCCATCTACGTTATGTGCACTCAATTCTTCCATCTACGTTATGTGCACTCAATTCTTCCATCTACGTTATGTGCACTCAATTCTTCCATCTACGTTATGTGCACTCAATTCTTCCATCTACATGTTAATTTTGACATTCAATTGTCTTGCTTATTCTATTCATTTAATAAAGAAATTGTTTCTGTAAAATTTTAATCTTTTCCTCAGTTTTGTGTAAGTGGCTGGTATAGCCCTACCTACTTTCCTCAGATTTTTGTTATGTCGCCTCAGTGACAAAATATTGTGGGATCTGTTTCCTCAATATTGGAAAGGGGTCATCTAGTTATGACAGGGGTCATCTAGTTATGACAGGGGTCATCTAGTTATGACCTCCAAAAAAATTTATTACAGCCCCCCCCCCCCCCCCCCCTCCAAAACCTTGTTTACAGCAGCAGTTGCTGGAGATGAGTTTAATTCATTCTGTCAAATTGCTCGTACATCAAATGTTGAGTTTAATTCATTCTGTCAAATTGCTCGTACATAAAATGATGAGTTTAATTCATTCTGTCAAATTGCTCGTACATAAAATGATGAGTTTAATTCATTCTGTCAAATTGCTCGTACATAAAATGAGTTTAATTCATTCTGTCAAATTGCTCGTACATAAAATGTTGAGTTTAATTCATTCTGTCAAATTGCTCGTACATAAAATGATGAGTTTAATTCATTCTGTCAAATTGCTCGTACATAAAATGAGTTTAATTCATTCTGTCAAATTGCTCGTACATAAAATGTTGAGTTTAATTCATTCTGTCAAATTGCTCGTACATAAAATGATGAGTTTAATTCATTCTGTCAAATTGCTCGTACATAAAATGACGAGTTTAATTCATTCTGTCAAATTGCTCGTACATAAAATGATGAGTTTAATTCATTCTGTCAAATTGCTCGTACATAAAATGAGTTTAATTCATTCTGTCAAATTGCTCGTACATAAAATGTTGAGTTTAATTCATTCTGTCAAATTGCTCGTACATAAAATGATGAGTTTAATTCATTCTGTCAAATAGCTCGTACATCAAATTAGTTTAATTCATTCTGTCAAATTGCTCGTACATAAAATGATGAGTTTAATTCATTCTGTCAAATTGCTCGTACATCAAATTAGTTTAATTCATTCTGTCAAATTGCTCGTACATAAAATGATGAGTTTAATTCATTCTGTCAAATTGCTTGTACATCAAATTAGTTTAATTCATTCTGTCAAATTGCTCGTACATCAAATGATGAGTTTAATTCATTCTGTCAAATTGCTCGTACATCAAATGAGTTTAATTCATTCTGTCAAATTGCTTGTACATCAAATTAGTTTAATTCATTCTGTCAAATTGCTCGTACATAAAATGATGAGTTTAATTCATTCTGTCAAATTGCTCGTACATCAAATTAGTTTAATTCATTCTGTCAAATTGCTTGTACATAAAAAGATGAGTTTAATTCATTCTGTCAAATTGCTCGTACATCAAATTAGTTTAATTCATTCTGTCAAATTGCTTGTACACAAAATGATGAGTTTAATTCATTCTGTCAAATTGCTTGTACATCAAATGATGAGTTCAATTCATTCTGTCAAATTGCTCGTACATCAAATTAGTTTAATTCATTCTGTCAAATTGCTTGTACATCAAATTAGTTTAATTCATTCTGTCAAATTGCTTGTACATCAAATGATGAGTTTAATTCATTCTGTCAAATTGCTCGTACATCAAATGATGAGTTTAATTCATTCTGTCAAATTGCTCGTACATCAAATGATGAGTTTAATTCATTCTGTCAAATTGCTCGTACATCAAGTGATGAGTTTAATTCATTCTGTCAAATTGCTTGTACATCAAATGATGAGTTTAATTCATTCTGTCAAATTGCTCGTACATCAAGTGATGAGTTTAATTCATTCTGTCAAATTGCTCGTACATCAAATGAGTTTAATTCATTCTGTCAAATTGCTCGTACATCAAATGAGTTTAATTCATTCTGTCAAATTGCTCGTACATAAAATGATGAGTTTAATTCATTCTGTCAAATTGCTTGTACATCAAATGATGAGTTTAATTCATTCTGTCAAATTGCTCGTACATCAAATGATGAGTTTAATTCATTCTGTCAAATTGCTCGTACATCAAATGATGAGTTTAATTCATTCTGTCAAATAGCTCGTACATCAAATTAGTTTAATTCATTCTGTCAAATTGCTCGTACATAAAATGATGAGTTTAATTCATTCTGTCAAATTGCTCGTACATCAAATGATGAGTTTAATTCATTCTGTCAAATTGCTCGTACATCAAATGATGAGTTTAATTCATTCTGTCAAATTGCTCGTACATCAAATTAGTTTAATTCATTCTGTCAAATTGCTTGTACATCAAATGATGAGTTTAATTCATTCTGTCAAATTGCTTGTACATCAAATGATGAGTTTAATTCATTCTGTCAAATTGCTCGTACATCAAATGATGAGTTTAATTCATTCTGTCAAATTGCTCGTACATCAAGTGATGAGTTTAATTCATTCTGTCAAATTGCTCGTACATCAAGTGATGAGTTTAATTCATTCTGTCAAATTGCTCGTACATCAAATGAGTTTAATTCATTCTGTCAAATTGCTCGTACATAAAATGATGAGTTTAATTCATTCTGTCAAATTGCTCGTACATCAAATGAGTTTAATTCATTCTGTCAAATTGCTCGTACATCAAATGAGTTTAATTCATTCTGTCAAATTGCTCGTACATCAAATGAGTTTAATTCATTCTGTCAAATTGCTCGTACATCAAATGAGTTTAATTCATTCTGTCAAATTGCTCGTACATCAAATGAGTTTAATTCATTCTGTCAAATTGCTCGTACATCAAATGAGTTTAATTCATTCTGTCAAATTGCTCGTACATCAAATGAGTTTAATTCATTCTGTCAAATTGCTCGTACATCAAATGAGTTTAATTCATTCTGTCAAATTGCTCGTACATCAAATGAGTTTAATTCATTCTGTCAAATTGCTCGTACATCAAATGAGTTTAATTCATTCTGTCAAATTGCTCGTACATCAAATGAGTTTAATTCATTCTGTCAAATTGCTCGTACATAAAATGATGAGTTTAATTCATTCTGTCAAATTGCTCGTACATAAAATGACGAGTTTAATTCATTCTGTCAAATTGCTCGTACATAAAATGACGAGTTTAATTCATTCTGTCAAATTGCTCGTACATAAAATGACAAGTTTAATTCATTCTGTCAAATTGCTCGTACATAAAATGACGAGTTTAATTCATTCTGTCAAATTGCTCGTACATAAAATGAGTTTAATTCATTCGGTCAAATTGCTCGTACATAAAATTAGTTTAATTCATTCTGTCAAATTGCTCGTACATAAAATGATGAGTTTAATTCATTCTGTCAAATTGCTCGTACATCAAATTAGTTTAATTCATTCTGTCAAATTGCTCGTACATAAAATGATGAGTTTAATTCATTCTGTCAAATTGCTTGTACATCAAATTAGTTTAATTCATTCTGTCAAATTGCTCGTACATCAAATGATGAGTTTAATTCATTCTGTCAAATTGCTCGTACATCAAATGAGTTTAATTCATTCTGTCAAATCGCTTGTACATCAAATTAGTTTAATTCATTCTGTCAAATTGCTCGTACATAAAATGATGAGTTTAATTCATTCTGTCAAATTGCTCGTACATCAAATTAGTTTAATTCATTCTGTCAAATTGCTTGTACATAAAAAGATTTGCTCGTACATAAAATGATGAGTTTAATTCATTCTGTCAAATTGCTCGTACATCAAATGAGTTTAATTCATTCTGTCAAATTGCTCGTACATCAAATGAGTTTAATTCATTCTGTCAAATTGCTCGTACATCAAATGAGTTTAATTCATTCTGTCAAATTGCTCGTACATCAAATGAGTTTAATTCATTCTGTCAAATTGCTCGTACATCAAATGAGTTTAATTCATTCTGTCAAATTGCTCGTACATCAAATGAGTTTAATTCATTCTGTCAAATTGCTCGTACATCAAATGAGTTTAATTCATTCTGTCAAATTGCTCGTACATCAAATGAGTTTAATTCATTCTGTCAAATTGCTCGTACATCAAATGAGTTTAATTCATTCTGTCAAATTGCTCGTACATCAAATGAGTTTAATTCATTCTGTCAAATTGCTCGTACATCAAATGAGTTTAATTCATTCTGTCAAATTGCTCGTACATAAAATGATGAGTTTAATTCATTCTGTCAAATTGCTCGTACATAAAATGACGAGTTTAATTCATTCTGTCAAATTGCTCGTACATAAAATGACGAGTTTAATTCATTCTGTCAAATTGCTCGTACATAAAATGACAAGTTTAATTCATTCTGTCAAATTGCTCGTACATAAAATGACGAGTTTAATTCATTCTGTCAAATTGCTCGTACATAAAATGAGTTTAATTCATTCGGTCAAATTGCTCGTACATAAAATGACGAGTTTAATTCATTCTGTCAAATTGCTCGTACATAAAATGATGAGTTTAATTTATTCTGTCAAATTGCTCGTACATATTTTTTGTTTCTCAGAGCAGTTTTCAATTATTTAATCGAGATGCCATTAATCCGTTCCATCCCCCAAAATGCTACCCAAATTGGTTTTTATAAATATGAAAAATGTATTTATACCTGGCAAATATTGTTTAATAACATAACCAAGGATAATGCAAGAACTGGTTTTATAAAAAGTATTCACCTGGAAATCACTCACTTTTTACCATGCAGGCCATTAAAATAAACATGTCCAAGCAGATTTGTTTGTTCCTCACTTTGTTTTCAACATGAGTTGAGTGTCATTACATAGCTCCAATGCACAATCTTTAGCAATTTTTTTTTTGGGGGGGGGGGGGGGGTTCTTTTCCACAAACAGTGTATCAAATTTTAGCCAGCATCTAAGACATCTGGCATGTTGAGATTATAACTTTTTAAGTGATATTAGAATATACTAGTTTATGCTGTTATTTTCAGGCATACAAATAAGTAGAGTTCAGAGAATAGTGAGAAAAATAAATATGTTAAACTTGAGTATAATTGTATGATTTATTTTAATGATGTTCCCCATTACCAACCAAAAAACACTTGATTTCAAAGGGCCAATGGGGAGTACTGGACTTGTGTGCATCTGAGATAAGACACTTTGGCAATAACTTACCAACATTAGAAACTGAATGTTTGCAGTTATTTCATGTTGGTCAAATAAATTTTTTTTGTAAATTTCCATGTATCAATATAGGGGTACTCTGTTGACAAGATCTGAAAATATTTTTAAACCGTAATTTTGAGAAGGATGGTAGACTGTAGTGGGATGTCATTTTAGGTGATGGCAATGTGTAACATTGTGGAGATTAATCTCAACCAGAGGCCTTTTATGCTATAGATGACACCAGCAGTTATAAATACAGAGATTTATATTCATTTTAAACTTTAAGCAGTTCAATGTTAAATTCAATATGTGGACCTCATAAACGGATGCCACCCATACAAGATTATGTAGTCTATACAATCTGTCAGTCTACAAACGACAGTAAAAATACTTAACAAGGCTTTTTAAATCTCTAGATTTAATAAGGGAACATAGTAGATTTTTTTTTTAAACAAACAATTGGACATTTGACAACATTTAACTTAAGAACAGGAAACAGTCAGATAAAGTTTGGTGCAAACTGTACTATAATGGCCGTCAATACTAAACTTGACCAAAAACTCACTGCTGACAATGGAAAGCGTGACAACTACAGATGATTCAATGATAGATTGTGAGTGATGTTTTGATGAACCAATTTCACACATGCATACCCATCCAACCTTCCCTCGCACGACATGTATTCAAGTATATACAATGACTGAATGACTGGCTAGCTATTTATTGCTCTCTGGGGTAGACAAGCCATATTTTGTTTTCATCTGGTCTAGCTCCTGTTTTTTCTTCTCTGTATCTGTCTTCTTAAAGGCCTGTGGGAGGGATTTTACCAGACATTACTACATCAAGAACACAAGAAAGTACTACATTCATCTTTTTATCATGCCTATATTTATGTATAACTATTCAAAGTAACAGTGGACCCAGACCAATGGCAGAAAATTGTGGTACCCCCTATTGGGGTTAAGGGATGATTGGTTGATATTTCTGGGTGAGAACTTGTCAAAGAAAAAATCTTAACAGAACTGACCCTAGTTGACTGGTAATAGAGGACGACCAAGTAACGATTGCAAACATTGAAGCCAGACAGATGATCACAAGCATTCTTGGCATCAAAGATGTCTTCATACACAACAAAAGCTGTTCCTTTTGTTTCTGGGGTGTTGCCTCTAGAGGAGATAAAAGTTTGTTTGAACATCAGATACAGAATTAATTCATGTTAACAACCTTAGGCAAAGCTTGTCACATTTTTTTTTCTCATTTAAAAACTGAACAAATGAATCAATAGTTTACAACAGTTTAAATTGGTTCAACCAGTTACTAAAGGACTTCATGCAAAACAATCTATAAACAAACAACTGTACTTACTACTTGTAATAAACTGTACTTAACATGTAATCAATTAATTATACTTACACACGTATTTGCCTGATAGCACCATACTTTCCAAAAATGTCATACATTTCTTCTGCTGTTATCTTGTACGGAAGGTTTTTGACATACAGGATTCTGTTGACCTCTGGGGGAAGACGCACCTAGAGAGGAATTACACACATCCAATTAGGAAAATTACAAATACACATCCAATTAGGAAAATTACAAATACACATCCAATTAGGACAATTACAAATATCCAATTAGGAAAATTATATATATAATTCTCTTCATGGAGACCATGCGAGACACCACGTAAACGCTCGCCGTTAGCCCCCCCCCGTTCTCTAGGCATATAGTTACCACCCACCCTAGATTGTTTGATTGTTTACAGAGCCGGGACAAATTAGTAATGGCTATTAGGGGCAATTAATTTAGCTATTAAACGATTTGAAACTAAGGAGAGGTAAGAAGTTCTGCTTGATCTTTTCATTGCCGTCCATAAACTGTCGTCATGGACGGCTGCTTTCACAGTGGCCGCGGGGGGGGGGGGGGGGGGGGGGGGGGGAAAGAGAATGGAAGGGAGGGTAGTGTCAAATTCACTAACTATAAAGTACTGAAAAGTAGAAAATAAAACAACTAAGTAGTGGCGTATGATACGCCGCGGGTCAGCTTGCTAGAATAAATCCACTTAGAAGCACCTAGGTAGGAATTACAAATACACATCCAAGTAGGAAAATAATCAGAATAAATTCACTTAGAAATAATATATTATATTATATAATAATTTACTGGTAGTAATGCAGTCCAGGGCTTAATTAGATATTACAAACTGTGAAAAATATAGTTGGTTTTATTTGTTTGTCTATGGTTTTTAGTGATTGTTATGGGAAATTTTGAAATTTCTGAGTGTATTCCCTCACTTCCAATTGTGTGTCACAGTGGTCAAGTACAATTTTTTATGTGCTTGAAATTTCCTTCGCCAGTTTCAATCCAGGATGACTGATACTGAGATAGACAGAAAGACAGAGGAAGCAAGTTAAATAAAAGCTTGTAATAAATAGGCCTAAAGATTAGCGATTTTTTCATCAGATGCAACCAAACTTGTTAATTTAGCAGCTATCTTTTTAAAGTTTTTTTTTTTTTAATTTTAGGTACAATTTAAACCACTCTACTTTTACAGATGTCTCCTCACTTTCACTTTTGACATCACGTGATGACCTATTTATAATTTTATCATCCGCTGTTGAACTGGCTGTTAGATTAGCCTTCCTCTAAATTGTTATTGATTTCCAATGCTTTTTCATCAAGATGAGTTAACTCGTGACACACAGTAAAGGGGTTAAAGTTCATTTCTGGCTTATACTGATAAATTTAATTTTAGACATTGCGTTTGGTGGTAATCTATCATTTTTGGTATGCAAATTTCGCCTGGAGCTGGTAATGTGCGGAAGGGGTAGACTTTGATATGAGTAGATTTTTGGATATTTTTATAAAATTTAGATAAGTGAATAATAAATCAATATTGAATTCTGAGTATTAGGGACTTAATCAATAAAAATGTCAGAAATTTAACTTTAAAAATATTATGAAGGGTTGTTTCCTTTAATTTCTATTGATAAGGAAATTTATTAATTGTGTTGTTAAATTTAAATATGATTGTCTTGTTTTAATATAGGCCCTAAATATCAAGTTTTTAAAATTCTGCCCTTAAAAATGTAAATGACTTACAATCAACATCATCAATTGTACATTTAGAAAATAACATTTTTAGTAACAATGTACCAATAATTATTTTAACATCACTACATAGATTAGAGTTACTCTTATTGTTTGAATGTTTGCTTTTTTGATAATTTTCATTTCGGGTTTCAAGTGCTTCTTTTCTTTAATTAGTGATTCGATTGTAAATGATTTTTTTTTCTTCAGTTTTTTAATTTTACTTCTCTTTGCCTTAATTAAGCCTCCACATCCATCATATCTTGGTGTCACGGAAAGTCATGTATAATGTAAAAAATAAGTTTCCTCCGCCTTTTAAAATCTCTAGATCTAGTCATAATTCTGACAAAAAATAGTTTTTCATCCTTTAGGCCTATATATATATATATATATATATATATATATATATTTATATATACCTATAGGCTATATATATATATATATATATATATATATACTAGGTGCATCCCGTGCTCCGCCACGGTAAATCTATTTTAAATGTACCAACTTGGGAACAGAACAAAGCTAAACACAACACAAACGAACGCAAAAAAAAAACAACGAAAAAACAAACAGAACACTCATAACATAAACACAATTTCAATACAATTATGAAGGCATATTGCTCACAGTCTAGCCCGTAGCGCCAAATCGCGCCCTTTCCGAGCACCGCCGGACGCGTCTGACGCAGTGAATGACTATGAAACAGAGGCGTAGCGACCCTTTCCGGCGCCCGGGAAAAAACTTTCGATTTGACTCCCCCCCCCCCCTCAAACTTACGATTTGAACCCCCTCTCCTCAAAATTTCAATTTCCACCCTACCCCCTTAAACTTTCGATTTGAAATTCCCCCCGCTCAAACTGTTGATTTGCACCCCCCTCAAACTTTCGATTTGCACCCTCCCACCACCCTCAAACTTTTGATTTTCCACCACCCCCCCCCCCCCTCCCCCGCAATTTTTTTCCAACCCACTTTGGCGCCCCCTCTACGCCTCTCCTATAAAACCCCCAGCAGTATTTAAAATATCCGTGTTTTACCTACCATATTATATCACTTTATCAATTCACGCATTTTTTTCCCAAGTACTTTAAATTTTAAAAAAATACAATAGAGTTTCATAACTAAAACCATTGCGCACCCAATGAACGTGATGACGCGTCTATAATAGTGCTTTATAGTTGATGAAAAATTATAAGTAGTAAACATTACATTCAGTGAATGAAATAAATAAAAGATAGCCTTTTATCAATCAATGCTAATTATAATATTCCAACAATAATGTACTCTTACACGTCTGCATAATTTTCATTCACATTTTGCTAATTATATTATTCCAACAATTATTCCGTCTTGCAGAATCTGCATTTTTAGCGTGAGTTCAATTTATTTTTAAAATACCCCCTTGGCAAAATTACTAAACAGTTTAATTAGATTTTTCTAACCTATAGTTATTATTTTATTAAAATGTATTCACTTTTTCTAGGAATATTAACGAAAACGATATTTGACATTGATCCTTTTAATATGTTTTAGCAATGTGCGTGTATTTAATATTCTCTTGACATTATGCAAAATTGTACAAACAGTGGAAATTATAAAATAGCTCTATGTCGTTATATAAACAAACCCTACTCTAATACTTATAATAAGACAATGCGATGCACTGCAAAGCACTACCTGGTGCGATGTTTACTTTTGTGGTTCCAAAATCTATAGCGATGACGGAAGGAAGGACTGACACACTACTTGCCCGCTTATATTATAGATATATAGGCTATATATATAGGCTATATATAGGCCTATAGGCTATATATAGGCCTATAGGCTATATATAGGCCTATAGGCTATATATATATATATATATATATATATATATATATATATATATATATATAGGCCTATATATATATAGAGAGAGAGAGAAATGTGTAACAGTGTTAAATTGCTTAGTAACACTTAATGTTGGTTCGTGAGATCAATATGATAGTAACACTTCTTTGCTGAACTTTATAACAATAAATTGTGATAGGCCCTAATAAAAGTAATATTTATTCAACTATACACCGATTTTAGATACCGACGTCAGATAATAGACTCTTCCATAAAGTAGTTGTGTTGGGTTGTTAGTAGTAGTCTAAGTATAGTAATCTCAACAAGTTTTACGGTAAGAAATTAGAGTAATCTATCAAATCAGCAGAGACCAGCAGTGTAAAAAAAAAAGGTGACTCATTAGGCCTATATTTTAGTAATTATTTCACATTTTTAGGAGGATTTATGTTTTGAAAGATACAAAAATGTTTCAAAGTTTCTTTCACGTAGGCCTACCTCTTTTTAAGCAATTGTATTAAAACTTTTCAGTAGGCCTAATAAATTATTAAATAGGCCTAAAGACTAGCAACGTTCATCAAATGCAATTATGCTCATTTACTTTGGCAGCCATCTTGTTTGGTAAACCACTCTAATTTACAGATGGCAGCTGTCTATAGCAAATCAATTGATTAAATAAAAACAGGTAGGCCCCTAAGCCTACATAAATGAAACAAGGAAAAAATTTTGTTTTTTTCAAAACATAAATCCACCTCAAAATGTGAAATAATTATTAAAATTTAAGGAGTCACCTATTTTTCACATTACAAGTCGCGGGCGATTTTACATAGAGGAGTTTACACTTTTCGGACACACACCAAAAATTACGTAGGAGCGAACACTTCGTCGGTTTTTGGCTCATAGAAACTTTAATTAGCATGTCTCACGCGAAACCACGGCGCCTGCACGTAAACTGTTCATTTATGAACACTTCCGTGTCAAGTACTTCCGTTTCCTTTCTCAAGAATTATTTTTAGAAATTTTTTAACGTTGCATGGTACGCACATTTCTATTTTTACACCAGCCGGATGAAGTGACCTAGGGTTGGACTTAGGGGCAAAACTTGAACCAATCAATGCTTAGCTCAAAGGTTACACTATAAATAGCTTCTATATATGAATGGAACATCGTAAATGTCAAGGTTAATGGGTTTTTTTGTGCTTGAACAATAAAAAAGGGGTGTTCGCTAACTTATTTGGCCTTACATGGGAGCGGACAGCAACACAAAAATATTACTAAATAAGAATTTAGAGCATAAAAGGGGCTGGTTATTGAAGGGAAAGGGTCAAAATAAGGTCAAGAAGGCAGTGGAATGCGAAAGAGGAGGGGGAATCATGTGACCTGGCTGGCTTAGCAGCGTACTGCGCGAGCCGCAATGGCTGAATGGGATGAACTTTGGGAGTGTGGGAAAAAGGTTTTATACTATTAAAATTACCTCACAAACAATCAATAACACAATATACATGCATATAATATATGTTTTTATTCATTAAATTGTTTTAAATTATTCTAAATGAACAAAAAGTGCTATGTCTGATGACGGGTAAAGGTGTCCGAACACATGTAAAACTGTATTACATGTGTTCGAACACACGTTAAGACCCCCCAGTCACTATAACAAGAATAGCTTAAGTTCTATGCGTATGAATACAAAATGACACACACATTATTAAAGTAGAATGGTTGCGGATAGATATGATACTTTTTTTTGTTTTCTATGTTAAGCGGTTACTGAATGAGACCGCATGGAATTTTTACGTTGCGTTTTTTCGCTATGTGTGTCCGAAAAGTGTAAGCTCCTCTAGATCTACCTAAAACGATAGATTACCAAAACTAAAACGATAGATTAGGCCTTAGGCCTTGCCTACCCATTTTTGTATTTTTCAAAACATAGGCCTAAATCGGAAAATCCTCCTCAAAATGTGAAATAATTACTAAAATTTAAGGAGTCACCTGTTTTTCACATTATTAATAGATCTACTAGTCGCGGGCGATTTTACGTAGATCTACCTAAAACGATAGATTACCCTCTTTATTTTGAAATATTTTATTTGTTTTCGATTTCTAGCTAGAGATCTAGATCTATCTCTAGATTCTCTAGTCAAGTCTCTACTCTAGACATCTAGTCTACTAGTCTAGATCTTGATGACTAGCAATTACTCGCATATTAAAACTAGAGGAGCTTACACTTTTCGGACACACATAGCCAAAAAACGCAACGTAAAAATTCCATGCGGTCTCATTCAGTAACCGCTTAACATAGAAAACAAAAAAAAGTATCATATCTATCCGCAACCATTCTACTTTAATAATGTGTGTGTCATTTTGTATTCATACGCATAGAACTTAAGCTATTCTTGTTATAGTGACTGGGGGGTCTTAACGTGTGTTCGAACACATGTAATACAGTTTTACATGTGTTCGGACACCTTTACCCGTCATCGGACATAGCACTTTTTGTTCATTTAGAATAATTTAAAGTCAATTTAATGAATAAAAACATATATTATATGCATATATATTGTGTTATTGATTGTTTGTGAGGTAATTTTAATAGTATAAAACCTTTTTCCCACACTCCCAAAGTTCATCCCATTCAGCCATTGCGGCTCGCGCAGTACGCTGCTAAGCCAGCCAGGTCACATGATTCCCCCTCCTCTTTCGCATTCCACTGCCTTCTTGACCTTATTTTGACCCTTTCCCTTCAATAACCAGCCCCTTTTATGCTCTAAATTCTTATTTAATAATATTTTTGTGTTGCTGTCCGGTCCCATGTAAGGCCAAATAAGTTAGCGAACACCCCTTTTTTATTGTTCAAGCACAAAAAAAACCCATTAACCTTGACATTTACGATGTTCCATACATATATAGAAGCTATTTATAGTGTAACCTTTGAGCTAAGCATTGATTGGTTCAAGTTTTGCCCCTAAGTCCAACCCTAGGTCACTTCATCCGGCTGGTGTAAAAATAGAAATGTGCGTACCATGCAACGTTAAAAAATTTCTAAAAATAATTCTTGAGAAAGGAAACGGAAGTACTTGACACGGAAGTGTTCATAAATGAACAGTTTACGTGCAGGCGCCGTGGTTTCGCATGAGACATGCTAATTAAAGTTTCTATGAGCCAAAAACCGACGAAGTGTTCGCTCCTACGTAATTTTTGGTGTGTGTCCGAAGAGTGTAAACTCCTCTATCTAACGTGCGACCACGCGGTCCCATGGCTTACGGCCTACATTGATAATCTAATCATATTTCTCGATTTACTTATTACAAAAGTTTTTATTTATTTATTTTTTAGTGAAAATGATGAGGGGAAAAATAATTATTTACGTTTCCTCGCTTATTCATCGCCATCTTGAAAGCGTAGAACAACAACGGAAGTGGCTGATTTCTGTTTTCTACTAGATCTAGATCTAACAAATACATATGGCCCCCGCCAAAATGGGTTGGAAAAAAAATTAAAAGCTCATTATAGAGTCCTTGCAAACACGTGACCTAAATCACGTGATACCTACGCCCGCCGCCACAGTGGTGTACATCAGACGTAAACACAATCAGCTGTTCGCCAGCGCTGGACGTGTTCACCAGCGCTGGACGTGTTCACCGTATGTAAAGAATCGCGCCCGCGGAAAAGGAAAAATATGTTCAAAAACTTGAACTCTTAGGAATTGAATTGGCCGTTTAAAACAAATAAAGCAATTCAATAACACATAGCAGTAACACATAGCACTGAAAATGTGGAATAAAGAAACAATGGTACATAGCTATCATACATAATGAGATAAAAATTAATTAGTTTCGCACTCGTAGTGGATTCAGAACGTCGCTGACTTTATTCAACTCTAAGCTAATGGGCACTAAAGCGGTTGGGCATATTATAGAACTGACCAGTGTTTCTTCCAGCCTTTTTTCTCCGGGGGGGGGGGGGGGCGGTAAACTTTCTTCGGGGGGCGGACACTGTTAAAAGTATATATTTTCTATATAAATTATATACATTTCGTTCGGGGGGGGGGGGCGGTTAAAATTTTTCGGGGGGGGGGGGGGCAAAAGCCCCCCCGAAGAGATGCTTGGAAGAAACTCTGGAAACTGACAACACTATCACTATTTAAATGCCGACGAAACAGTCTACTCTACTTTATTTGCCATATAGATCTAGACCGCCAGGTCCGAGAGGGTATCTTCATCATAAAATACTTTTTCCTTTCATGTTACCTAAGAGGTAGATGTAGTGTCGAGAATGTATACATTAATCAAATATTTCACTTTTCATCCCCCCGCTCCCGCCCTAGAGTGCTAAACGGCAACTTTTTAAAGATGCTTTTTTTCGCAAAAGAGCTCTCTAGATTTAGATCTTAATAATAAGTGGGAAGTTCAAAAGTAAATAAATGGCACTAGTAGATTCCTCTGCGTTAACAAATATACACAAAAATATTGTAGCAGGTAGAATGAAAATATAACACACTTTGTTGAAACGTGTAGATCTATCGGTAATCTATCGACTATAGTCTAGATCTATATAATATATATAGATCTATATTCAATTCATTGGGTAATCTATCGTTTGGGTACGTAAAATCGGCCGCGGCTATTAATGTACGAAGACGTTACCTCATTGTCAAGGCTTTAATACAAGTATATTGTCATATGTTTGTGTCAAATATTATAGAAAAATGAATAATAAACCTAAATCAATGGCTAAAATATATCGATAAAGGCCAGAAATTAACTTTAAACATCAGTGTCTGAGAGCAAGATTTGCTATATACTATATAAAACAGCAGCCATTTGTAAAATAGAGTGGCTTCCCCCTGAATCTGCGCTATAAGCTTATAAAAATAAAACTTAGACAAGATGGCTGCTATAGTAAATGAGCATGGTTGCATCTGTTGGAAACATCGCTAGTCTTCATTTATTGCGGAAAAGTTTTAATTCAATTGTTTAAAAACAGGTACATAAATGAAACAAGGAAACATTTTTGTATTTTATAAAACATAAATCCTCCTCAAAATGTGAAATAATTATTAAAATTTAAGGAGTCACCTGTTTTTCACATTACAAGTCGCGGGCGATTTTACGTACCTAAAACGATAGATTACCATTCATTGTGATATTCACTGAAATGAAATGAATGATATGCTTGTGTCAAATATTATAGTATAGTTACTAGATCTAGATCTAGATAGTTAGGCCTAGATAATAGATAATAGATATTACTAGATAATTGAATAATAAATAATAAACCTAAATTCAATGGCTAAATTTAATACTAATAGTAACTTAGTAAATATATTAATATATCAATATACTAAGAATATACTACTGAAATACTCGCACCGCCAGCTTAGCAAATCGCTTACTGATACTGAGCTTGCACTGTGAGGTAATATAATTATAAATAAACAAACCCAGAAGCTGTGAATGGAATGATAAATTGAATCAAATTTAGTCTACTGTTGAGTGTGTTTCATATTTTAAAAAAAAGGCACTTATTATAGTAGGTTTAATTATGGATTTTTTTAAATAAAATATTCTGTTATTTCAAATACACTATTAAGTTCCTTACCCCTAAGAGAACATTGGACACCACATTTAAATATCTAGCTTACTCAGTTGATGAGAAAGAGAGAATTTTAAAATTTGTCTAGAATGGAAATGAATGACAAAACCCACGTTCTCGATCCCTGCCGGCATGGCATGACGTCGTGAACTGGTGTGCACAAGTTTTTTAAGGGGTGTGGTCAACTTAGGTTATTTACTCACCGGAAAATAACAAAAAAAAAAAACCAACTGATTGATAATAAAACTAGATCTAGTTATTTATTAAATTGGTAAAGGAAAATGTACATTACAAATTCTACTCTACAATGTTATTCATACCATTTTTTATGAAATAATGAACACTTGCATAACCTCAAATTACCATAAAAAATAATTTTTATTTCAAATTCTAATTTTATTAAATATGCTTAAAATAATATGATTGTTATGATAGTCTATAAATACAAGAAATAGGCCTAACTCAATTCACATTATATTGAGTCAAACAGTGTGGAAGCTGAAGTTCATACACGGTATTAGTGTCTTTTTTTTTTTACATTACATTTTTTTTTTCATATTGAAAACGTGACGTGTAATTTTTTTTTATAAAATCTCCAAACATCGTCACTCAGCTCGCGTGATTGCTTGCTATGTTTACTATCCCGCGGGTGAAAAATCCCACCACGGTCGAGGGGTCACTGTGCGGTCAGCAGGCCTGTAAGTACACGTCATAGAATGAAACACGCGTACTCGAGATCGTCGGTGTCTTTCACTTCTCTCTCTCTTTCCCCCCCCCCCCCCACCCCCCCCCACCCCCCCCCCCCCCCCTTCTTCAAGCAAATTATAATAGAGTAGAGCCGAATGGATACAAAAACTAAGACTAATTTTAAAACTTAGTTTAATTTTTTTTTGTCTACTCTCTTAAAAGATAAAGCAAATGTAGTTTAATGTAGTAAGGTAAAGTAATTTAAATATTCAATATCAACTTGAAGTCGATCTATCTTGATAAAATCTGTCAAGAAAAAAAAACGATAAAAGATCTCCATCCTGAACTTAAACCAATTGTAATTTTAACAGACGAAAATGATGCTCGCGCACATTTTTTTTTAACTAGATCTACGTCTAGCTTTAAAAATAATAAACACATAAACGCTTAAAATGCCCGTAAACAGATTATTTAGCGCCAAAAAAAAAAGGCCGCTGAACAAGCATTGTTTAAAATACGCAGCAATGAAAAAGGCTAACGGCCTATCAAATAAGTCTAAAAATCGCCCGAAATTAGGCCTAGCTCTGAAAAAGGGCCACTGAACGAGCATCGCTGATTATATAAACGAATAGGCCACGCAGCGTTGACGAGGTTAACCACCGGTCACGAATTAAATTCAATGCAGCTACTGTCGGCCCACAGTGAAGAAAAAAAATCAATATAGGCCATATTTTAATAAAATTACTAATACAATAATAATTTCCACAATTTTACTTTTTCTGCACACGCTACAGTTGAATTATAATTAAAATACTAGACTTAAAGGTTCATTCCGCAAAAAACAAAAAACTAGTTGTTTCTGTGAGGTAACTAGCGTAACAATGACGTCACGATAGTAAACAAAGCGGACAGAAATTTCTGCATGGGTACCTCATCCTCATATTCGATTTTTAAAAAATGTATCAACATATCTGTAATTAATCATTATAAATATCTCAATTATATATTTCTGCATTTGTACCAGGGGGTTTCGACCATGTACTGGGCCGTTTAAGGCGGCAGTTCAGTTTTTCCCAAGAGTACTCGACAAAAATAGCGTGTATTAATTAAAACCACGTATCTCGTGAATATTTTCGAACATTTTAAGGCATGGCGTCCATTTAGTTAGCATCTCACATTAAAATAATGATGAGATTTTGCGATATTGGCAGTTTTTTCATTTGTCGTGTAACGGACCCCTAAAAAAAAACGAAAAAAACCGCAAAAAACGACGAGTGACGTTTCAGGGTCAGAGGTCATCCCGCCATCTCAGCCAGGAGACGATCTAATTATAGGCTACATGTTTTTTGTTATCCAAGTATTTGCTTAGATCTAGGGCCTAGATCTATAATAATCTATAATGTTTTTATTAAAACAAACATAGCTAAACTAACCCAACACCACCCCCTCTTCATTTCCACTTCGACAAAGTGATTATTTAATAATAGCGTCTTGATAATGTCCTAAGTGTTGAGTTAGGCCGAATTTTAACACGGTAAGCTGATCCAGTTAGTAAGTAAATGTATTTGGCCTAGGGCCTATATTTTGATCAATAAGAGGCTGAACTGTAGGTAATTTCAATTTCGCTCGAACATAACTTGCCTTTTTTTAAATTTTTGAGCTTGAAACACACGCTAATTAGGATTGAGTTTCACTCGAATGCCTCGGGTAAGACAAAGAACGTACCATATAAAAGTAAGGGACAATTTATTAGCCATCATTAACATATTTAAATTTAGAGCTCACTTCCGGTTACTGCACTTCGGGGTCATCCATAAATGACGTCACACTCGAGGGGGGAGGGGGTTCCGTAATTTTGTGACGATGTGTGGGGAGGGGGGGGGGGGTTCAGATGTTGCGACGTCACACTTTTGCATTATAAAAAAGCAATGTAAGAAAATGAATTGTAGACGTTATTCAGCGTTTTAGATAACTGTTTTAATAAATTGTAATAATTTAGACAAGATTTTAAAAGAAATATCGATGTTTAAAAAAAATTCAACTGCAATTTTGAGGGGGGGGGTTGTAGGTTGAGGTGTGACGTCATTTTAGGGGGGGGGGTCTGACTTTTTGTGACGACATGTGACGGGGGGAGGTAAAAATCGTCAAAAAAAGCGTGACGTCATTTATGGATGACCCCTTCAGCGATAACAATGAAACTCTCATTTTTAACAACTCAGTACTCAGTACTGCACGAGACAGGATATTGAAGCCATTTTGGAAAGTGCTTCGAAACGAGCTTGTTTTTTTAGCAGCCATCTTGTTTAAGTTCATTGTTCGTTAACTTATTGTTAAATATGCAGGGGAAGCCACTCTTATTTACAGATGGCTGCTGTTTATATAGTAAATCTTGCTCTTAAACACTGCTAAAGTTAATTTCTGGCCTATACTGATATATCTAGACATTGCTTTTTTATTCAATTATCTATTTCTATTATATTTGATACAAATATATCACAAAATACTTGTATTAAAGCCATATAATCCCGTTTCTTTCACATTACTAGCCTCGGCCAATGTTACTGACCTAAAACGATAGATTACTCTAAATCTAGTATTTAGTTAAGTCTAACTAAGGTCTAAGGTAAGAGGAGTAGCCTAGATCTGCTATTATAAGAAGGGACTCTTATCTAGTCTAGTTAAGTCTAGTATAGTAGGATTTGGCCCAAACCAAGTAATACAAAAAACTTTGGATCATTGTGAGTTCACTTAAGCTTGTAGGCTTTCTACCAGGCATGCGAGATGAGCGTTACAGTCCATTCCATTTTATAAAACATGCTTTTTATATGATAATGTAAATAAACAAAGTTTTTGGTCAATAAAATGATCAGGTCTAACTCACAATTTGTCTGTTTATAATTCAAGGTTGTTTTTTAGTCATGTTTAGTAATGCATAGGCCTATATTTACTTACACATTGAAATGGATTTTAGCATCTCTTGGTTCAACTGTGCTTGACAGAAAAATAATTTAAAACATTGGTAAAATGTTTTTTTTTTAAACTCCATTACAGATTTACATGCTAGAGTTGATATTCTTTCAGAAGAGAATGTAAGCCTTAAACAGCATGTCCAGACAGCATTTAAGTAAGTGGTGGGGCTATAGAAGATTTTGTTTGATAGAAAAATCAGTATATAATTAATCAAGTGGCCATGTAACTACTCTAGACTTTTAAACATATTTTCTTCTAACAGTCCAGAGTCCTGCCAGTCATGTAGAAATCTCCAGGAACTAAACACCTCACTACAAGAGCATTTCAATACTTTACTCAAGGAAAAAGATAACAAGATAAAATTACTAAGTACCTATGTTTAATTTTTTTACTTTTATTTATTTAGAAGAATATTTAAAAGAATATTTAAAATTAGATATAGTCTAATACCAGATCTAAAATCTGTTGTTCCTTACATGTGGCCCAATGTATTTAAATTAGCCAATGTTCAGCTTAATTTAATCAAGACACAAGTAAACTTGATGTATTTAAAGGGTAAGTATTACCCCTGATAACAGAAAATTGACAGAAAAATTAGACAAATAAACTAGGGATCCGGACAAAAGTCCGACACGGACAAAGGCCGACATGGACAAAAGGCTGATGAGACAAAAGTCCGACATACAAAAGTCCGACATAAAAAAATCCAACAAGACAAAAGGCCGACAAGACAAAAGGCCTACAAGTTTTATAAAACAACAAACTACAACTACAGACATGTTTAATTTTTATTGAAAACCAGTTACATAATGATAAAGGTAAATTACAAATAAATAGAAAAAAATAGGGCCTAGTATGACAAATTGTACGCGACCCCACGCATAAATTCAAGTGTAGTTCTGTTTCCCCTTTCTGCAATTACATTTGTTGTCCTGTCCTCTTTCTGTAAATATTGTTTTTTTTCTTCGCTTTTTTGCTGGCTCTCCAAGCAATATTGCCGCCATCTCTACTTCAACTCTACCTTGTTCCTGCTTTAGTTTGTTTAGTAAACAAAAGACTCCAGGGTGATCCTTCCCTACAATTACCTGCCACCTCCTGTTTCACCACTCAACCGTGTTTTGGGTCCTAGGAATCCCATGTACATGATTGTCATGTACAGACCAGAACTCTGGTGGAAAAAGTGGTGGAACCCTCACCTCTCTTGTGTTTAACAACCTCACTTGACCACAAACGTAGGTCTCATCAAACCACTTCACCAACTCAGCTGTGTTTGGTGGGAAAATGTTTTTTAATTCATTAAATGCTGCCGGAATATCTGCACTTGGAAGAAATGCCAGTGCTGCTATTGCCGCATCAGCAGGCAAAATCTTGGATCCTGACCATAAAGAAGTGCCAAGTCCAACGCTTGTAGCTTTCGCCATATATTTTGGCTAAAATGGAAAAAAAACACCCTTTACTTGTAGCTGTTGGGAATTCAATGCAAGCATTGATTGCAGCTTTCTCAAAGTCAGTGACAATAAACCGTGGAGATAAGTGTATGTGCATTTTTTCTGCGATATCTGCGAGGTCCTGAAATGCTCGTGTATACATAGCCTCGGCTTTTCGAGACATCAAAATAGCACCCTGTCAGGGCACCTGAGGACGCCCGGATTTGATTCAGTCAAAGACTATAGTAACTTTTCTTATTCATAGTCTATTGCACTGTTTAAAACGAAATTACGCACCCTAGCGCTCACAGGATATACCAGGGTGCCAAATAGAACCTTGACGGCGTGCCGACGGATGCGCCTGATTCAATTTAGTGAACGACTGTAATACCTTAAGCTTTTCCGCAAATGGAAAGATAAAATTTAATGTAGAGGACATTTAGGAGCAGGGTTCTAAACTGTTATTGTTTACAGATATTTACTGTGCAAAGCAATGTCATCTGATGGAAGCTTTGAAGCTATAAAACATAAGCTCTTAAAAGAAATAGTTTCTTCCATTTTGCCTTTACAATCGAGAAAGTAGAAAAACTTTACACTGCTAAATGTACTGTTAAAACATCTGCTTAAATAAACCGGGAGTGATATCCCCTAAACTTTCTCGAATATTCTAATATAACACTACGGGGAATGGCAACTCGGGATATAGACATGATTTTTTATCCTCTTTAAATACTTAAACTTTTTAAAATAGAATAAAATCTCATAGAAAAAAGAATTGCACACCAAATGAACGCCAAATAAAGATGTGCATAATAGTGAGCAACATTATTAGTACTTTATAAATTTACATGCGTTTTTTGATAAATCGGAAATAGCGTAAATTAGTACTTCCGGTCAACGGAAATTATTCAAAACTTTACAGAAGGTAGAGAGTTAGATCTTTTACTTACATATGAAATTTCAATTATCTGTCTGAAATAGTACTCAAGTTATAGGCTTTTGAAAAATTCAAAGTTGAAAAAGTACCACTTCCGGTTATCTGAAAACTCTCAAAAGTTGATACGGATCTACGATTTTGATAAAATACTTATATATGAAATTTCATCAACCTAGCTGTAACGGTATTCAAGTTATTGTGTTTACACACAGACAGACAGACACACACAAACAGACATACGGACAAGATTGCAAAATTATGTTTTTCCAGTATCACGATTACAAGACTTTCTCTATACTTTGTATATACAAGAAAGTAAAAATGGTACAAAGGTGAGGTAAAAAAAAAGACTACTTTCAACATGTTTTGTGCGACAGACAAAACCAAATGCCCCTTCGTGTGCAAAAAAAGACAGACAAAAGGGAATTTCTATTCCCGAATAAAGATGTCTTTTTGTACGTCAACTGTCTTTGATTAAAAATAATTAGTAAACAATATGTTCCGTGTATAAAATAAATAAAAGGCAGTATTTGAAATACCCACCACATTTCACTTGATCAATCCATGCTAATTATGTAATTAATTTTTTCTCAACACCAAAACAAAGTAATAAAAAGTACATCCTTCCCCCCCCCCCCCCCCCGATGTAATGTTTATAAAGGGAAGTAATTGTATTTTCCTAATTTATCAACGGATGTAAGGAGTGCTAAAGAGCTAAATGTAAATCATTAAAGGAGATACATTTTTTTAAATTTTTGTTTGATGGACATGCAGACAATTATCACTTTAAGTTTGAAAAATGAAAATTGTTTAACAACACCTTCAATTTTTTAAATAATTTATTTAGACAGTGAGCACTTTAGAGGTATAACACTATGACAATGAAGTCAATTTTTTTATATCTCTTTGGAATCAGCGCCGCCCCCACCCCCCCCCCCCCCCACCCCGCCACATACAGAATTAAACTTTATATATTAGATATATGTAAGATATGTAAGGGTAGAGAACTGATGTGTTAGATGTCATTGTTGTTCATGCGATCTGTGCATCCTCGTTGGGATAAGGGGGTTTACAAAACCTGAGCAAACCAATTACACACCTAAACAACTCTAATACTAAACTAAAATTAAAACTTCTTAACACAGTCTTCAATACACTTATTCAACGTCGCGATGGTTTACATGTTTAAAAGTGGGCTGACCCAATTTGACTCTCTAACCACAACAAGAACACAATTAAGTTACTGTCCAACCTCTATATTTTATAACATATCCTTAGAAATTCTAATACAAGAAAAACGACAAAGATGATAAAATGTACATTTCAACTGGCTATTACATCAATTATTTGTGTTTAAAATAGGCCTATACATGATCGTACAGTACAGAATCACACAGGAAAATGTTATCTTCCATAGTTTTACCTTCACTACTTAAGCCAAGATTGAATCCTTCAATGAACAAACTGTAGTACTCTAAACAATCTAGCCTGACACATAATGATTAGACATCAGGCTAACAGGAATAAGACATCAGACCATGGGAACCAGACATCCAGCCATAGGAACAAGACATCAAACTAACAGGAACAAGACATCAGGCTAACAGGAACAAGATATCAGGCTAACAGGAACAAGACATCAGGCTAACAGGAACAAGACATCAGGCTAACAGGAACAAGATATCAGGCTAACAGGAACAAGACATCAGGCTAACAGGAACAAGACATCAGGCTAACAGGAACAAGACATCAGGCTAACAGGAACAAGATATCAGGCTAACAGGAACAAGACATCAGGCTAACAGGAACAAGACATCAGGCTAACAGGAACAAGACATCAGGCTAACAGGAACAAGATATCAGGCTAACAGGAACAAGACATCAGGCTAACAGGAACAAGATATCAGGCTAACAGGAACAAGACATCAGGCTAACAGGAACAAGACATCAGACTAACAGGAACAAGACATCAGGCCACAGGAACAAGACATCAGGCTAACAGGAACAAGACATCAGGCTAACAGGAACAAGACATCAGGCTAACAGGAACAAGACATCAGGCCACAGGAACAAGACATCAGGCTAACAGGAACAAGACATCAGGCTAACAGGAACAAGACATCAGGCTAACAGGAACAAGATATCAGGCTAACAGGAACAAGACATCAGGCTAACAGGAACAAGATATCAGGCTAACAGGAACAAGACATCAGGCTAACAGGAACAAGACATCAGACTAACAGGAACAAGACATCAGGCCACAGGAACAAGACATCAGGCTAACAGGAACAAGACATCAGGCTAACAGGAACAAGACATCAGGCTAACAGGAACAAGACATCAGGCCACAGGAACAAGACATCAGGCTAACAGGAACAAGACATCAGGCTAACAGGAACAAGACATCAGGCTAACAGGAACAAGACATCAGGCTAACAGGAACAAGACATCAGGCTAACAGGAACAAGACATCAGGCTAACAGGAACAAGACATCAGGCCACAGGAACAAGACATCAGGCCACAGGAACAAGACATCAGACTAACAGGAACAAGATATCAGGCTAACAGGAACAAGACATCAGGCCACAGGAACAAGACATCAGGCTAACAGGAACAAGACATCAGGCCACAGGAACAAGACATCAGGCTAACAGGAACAAGACATGCAAACAAGTCATAATACTAACAGGAACAAGATATCAGACCACGGAAACAAGACGTGAGGCCAACATGAGGAACAAAACATCAGCTTGTCCAATAACAAAAGGGGGTCAGCCTTTGCGGCCAGCCTTAAACCGTTGTAAACACGCCTACCACATCCCAAGCTACAGCTCAAGCCTCCTTTTCTTTCATACCCTCTTGTCTGACACACCTGAGGGTCACATGTTGGCCCCTAGAACTCTGGGAACATTGTAATTTGCGCAGGGTAGAGGGAAGTGGGGTGGGGGGGGGGAGCTTAAATTGGGTACCAGCTAGAATATACTAGAACATTTAGAGGAGATCCACCCCGCTTAAAAACAACGTACATTTCGGCATTGATTTATTCAAAACATAAGGGGTCGGCGTGGTCGAGTCGGTAAAGCTCATGGTTGCTGAACCGAAAAGTCTCGAGTTCGAACCCCCGGGCAGATGAGGCTCGTTAGCTGGGGACAGCCACTCTTCTAGGAGAGACAACTCCAAAATCAAACAACTGCTGCCTTGTAGTTTGTTCTTGGTTGGACAAAGGCTATGGAAGCAAATCCAAAAAGACAAGCAGGCTGAAATCGGAGTCAATGGCCTCAATGGCGCATAACCAGTTGACACGTAATCCTTAATTGTGATGGAAGCATGGTCGAGTTGGCAAAGCTTGTGGTTGGAAAAAAAAGTCTCGAGTTCAAACCCTCTGGCAGATAAGGCTCGATTCCTCCCAACACTAAAAATTAAGAACGAAGAAGAAGAAGAAGATTCAAAACATTAGACTTGATGTATTGGAGACATTAGATTTGATGTATTGAAGACACTAGACTTGATGTATTGAAGACATTAGACTTGATGTATTGAAGACATTGGACTTGATGTATTGAAGACATTAGACTTGATGTATTGAAGACATTAGACTTGATGTATTGAAGACATTAGACTTGATGTATTGAAGACATTAGACTTGCTGTATTGAAGAAATTAGACTTGATGTATTGAAGACATTAGACTTGATGTATTGAAGAAATTAGACTTGATGTATTGAAGACACTAGACTTGATGTATTGAAGACATTGGACTTGATGTATTGAAGACATTAGACTTGATGTATTGAAGACATTAGACTTGATGTATTGAAGACATTAGACTTGATGTATTGAAGACATTAGACTTGCTGTATTGAAGAAATTAGACTTGATGTATTGAAGACATTAGACTTGATGTATTGAAGACATTAGACTTGATGTATTGAAGACACTAGACTTGATGTATTGAAGACATTAGACTTGATGTATTGAAGACACTAGACTTGATGTATTGAAGACACTAGACTTGATGTATTGAAGACATTAGACTTGATGTATTGAAGACATTAGACTTGATGTATTGAAGACATTAGACTTGATGTATTGAAGACAATAGACTTGATGTATTGAAGACAATAGACTTGATGTATTGAAGACATTAGACTTGATGTATTGAAGACATTAGACTTGATGTATTGAAGACACTAGACTTGATGTATTGAAGACACTAGACTTGATGTATTGAAGACATTAGACTTGATGTATTGAAGACATTAGACTTGATGTATTGAAGACATTAGACTTGATGTATTGAAGACAATAGACTTGATGTATTGAAGACAATAGACTTGATGTATTGAAGACAATAGACTTAATGTATTGAAGACATTAGACTTGATGTATTGAAGACATTATACTTGATGTATTGAAGACATTAGACTTGATGTATTGAAGACACTAGACTTGATGTATTGAAGACACTAGACTTGATGTATTGAAGACACTAGACTTGATGTATTGAAGACATTAGACTTGATGTATTGAAGACATTAGACTTGATGTATTGAAGACATTAGACTTGATGTATTGAAGACATTATACTTGATGTATTGAAGACATTAGACTTGATGTATTGAAGACACTAGACTTGATGTATTGAAGACACTAGACTTGATGTATTGCAGGTGTTAGACTAAAGGAGGACCATACACTTAGGGTGGAAGGATGTAATGCACAGAGTAATTTAACACAAGATGGGAAAGTTTGTAGTTCAGCTGATGGTGAAAAAGAAGCAGGACAAAAAGAGCCGACTGAGGCTAGTAGTAAAACAACATTGATGAATGGAGACCTGTTTGGTGAAGTAGATCAATCATCTTTATCTAGTAAAGTGGCCTCCAAGCTGACGCTAAACAGACTCAAGAAAAGACACAGCCGATATCAAGAGGTTGTTTGATATGGATGTCTCTGTTGGTTATGAATGTTTTTATTTTTTTTAAATTTAAGATTGTAAGTGTTATTGAGAGCATGTTTCTACATTGTCTGATTGCTGTTGACTAATGTGCTGTAGCTCTGTCCTTATGTTATCATTGAACCATTGCTTGTGTTTAGGGCATGCCAGATTGTAAAAGAAGAAAGCCAGTAGAGGAGCTGCAAGTGAGTTCTGTGACAGCCAGTGACTCAGTGCTGGTGCCAGAAACAGAATGTCTAGACAAGTTACAGCCCAGCACAGAATGTCTAGACAAGTGCCAACCCACCACACAAGTTGTTCCTGAAACTCTAGGAGTCCACTCTCCTTGGCAGCACATGGAAGACAACCTGACAACAGCAGCCAGAAGTTTGAACCAAAGTCCAGACGAGACTTGTACCTCTGTTGATGGCGAATCAGGGTCAGAGGTCACTCTCAATACCCAGGTAGCCAACATAAGTACAGCACGGTGTCAGGATGTGGAGAATTCTAATGATGTTACACACTTTTTGTTCCAAGCCATATCACAACGCATCCACACACATGCTCTTGACAAATGCTCTACAAATGCTGATGGACAGATGGACGGAAACGGTCCTGAGAATATTGTGAGTGAAAAACATGCGGGTAACAAGGCAAAGCAAGGGGAGTCACCTGAAGACAAGCAGAAACAGCAGACCAGCAGGAACAGCGCTCAACTCAAGTCTGCCAAGAAAAAACTAAATGGACAGACAGTCTGTGAGAAAACTAATTCCAGAGCTCTTCTATTGAAAGAAAATAAAAATGTGTTAACCAATAAAAAGAATTTGGATAGTTCTTTAAAACAGAGCAGACTTAATCAAGTGGTGAGGAGACGGAGAATACCTGCAACACCGCACAGCAAGTCATCAGCTGAAGAAGAGCAGGTGAAGGAAGCTATTCGTAGATCACTTGAAGAAATTGAAAGAAAAAATTCTCTTGCATCTGTTGTGAAAGACATTTCTACTGCAACATTTGTCAGGCTGTTACCCTCCACATCAGTCAAATCCCAAACAACATCAGCAGCTAGACATCAAACATTGGAGGTTACACAGGCCAGGACAATTTCACCCAAAGCTTTAAGATCACAAGAAGCAACTGAAAAAAACATTGATGTCAGCAGCAAGGATGAGTTAGAGAAGAAGAAAACAACACCTTCTAAGACTCTTGGTGTCATGTCAAGGAAGGTAAACTACTTTTATTTCATTCATCAATTAGAAATGGCATAATTATAATTGCTTGTTGGAGGGGAGGGGGGGGGGCACATTCTGGTCCTTACTCAGCTTAATGCTTTGTTCACTTGCCTATACGTGGGGAAAAACAACAAACATGCCTACACCCAGGGCACACAGCTGGCCCCAACAGTAACATACACTCAAATGATCAACTCTTCTTGTGCCCAAGGCACATAGGGCAGATGAAGTAGAGTTCAACTGTTTCAATGACCTCAACATACAGGATGATTGTGTAATCAGCATTTTGCCTAGGTGCCTTTGTTTGTCTAACATGAGTTGTTACCCATCAGAGCTGGGTGGAGTCAGGAAGTCCTACAGACTCCACCCATCAGAGCTGGGTGGAGTCAGGAGGTCCTACAGACTCAAACCCTGGATCCAAACTTGAGACATTTGGGTTCGCAGCTTTAGAGGTTACCATTTGACAAAAAAGTCAAGTAAAACAATCTAAAGGCCGTTACCATTTGACAAAAAAGTCAAGTAAAACAATCTATGGATATAAAAGGATGTGTGGGGTACATCTTCTGTGGAAGAGGGGAATTAACTTTGGAGAGATGTCGCCCCAGAAGGGTGCGATTTGGTGCCCTGGGCTGCCCCGTGAGCACTATGGGCCACTATAATAATTCACTAAATTGAATCAGGTGTGTCCGCCGGCACCACTTACTCCCCAAGAGCACTATGGGGCCTATAGTCAATTTAAAGAGAGCCCTATAGTAAAGACATGGCGGCACATGACATTAAATGATTAAATTAACAAGGGTCCCAGCGCCCCTGTGGTAGTTTAACCAACAACTATTATCCAAGAAATACAACACCTGCTTTGTTTACTATTGGTAATGCACTGTTGAAATACTTTTAAAATATTGCATCAGCCTGCAGCAGTTTGTTTGACGAGTACTCTAGTTTTTTTTTTAAAAATAATTACTAGTCATCCCAAAATGTGAACTAGCATCAGCTTCCTAACTTTTTACTTTGATTCAATGTTGTGGCCATCAAAAGAGCTATTGATAAAAATGAGTTATTGAATGGAATTGCAGCATACATTACCAGGGCAAAGTAAAAATATGGATGAAACTATTCAGGAATCAAATATATTTGATGAGACCATTGCACCACATCTGATCACTCAAGTGAACTTAGAGAAGGGGCAGGCAGCAGGGAAACAACCACAGCCAAAAGGGAAACAACCACAGCCTAAAGGGAAACAAGTTGATTCTCATCAGCATCTGGATAGTGAACCAGCACATACTGGAGGAATGTCTAAGGCCTATCAAGAGACAATATCACAGCTGGCTACAGTTACAGATGGTGAAAGATTGAGCTCTAGATTTTCTGTCCACTCAATTGATAGAGGAAGTGATGCAAGTTGTGATGGCTCCTTTACAGATGAAGACAATGAAACTATTGCTCCAAGCCCAAAGGTAAGAATTCACTGGTCATTTACCTGTAGTACTTTTAAATTCTTGGTTTTAAGTACTTGGTCCAGTACTTTCTACTTCTCTTTTTTATGGTCCAGTACGTTCTGCTTCTTTGTTTTATAGGTTACTAGTAATTTGTGGCTTTTTAATTTTATAGGCCAAAAGTCCTAAGTGTTCTTACCTTAACTTTCCTGCAAGATAGCTTAGTTGTGACCCACATCTGATAAACTCTACTTCATCTGCAATTAACATGCTTACAGTCATGTTTATTCACAGTACTAAAATATGTGTAATGCTAAATGTAATATGAGAACTGTTGGTGAATGTCAACTTTAGTCAAAAGTCATATAAGCTATAGTTACATGTCATGTGTCAGCTGCAGTCAAATTGCATATATCAGTTGCAGTTACATATATCAGTTGCAGTTACATATATCAGTTGCAGTTACATGTGTCATATGTCAGCTGTAGTTACATGTCTCATATGTCAGCTGTAGTTACATGTCTCATATGTCAGCTGTAGTTACATGTCTCATATGTCAGCTGTAGTTACATGTCTCATATGTCAGATGTAGTTACATGTCTCATATGTCAGATGTAGTTACATGTCTCATATGTCCGCTGTAGTTACATGTCTCATATGTGAGATGTAGTTACATGTCTCATATGTCAGCTGTAGTTACATGTCTCATATGTCAGCTTTAGTTACATGTCTCATATGTCAGCTGTAGTTACATGTCTCATATGTCAGATGTAGTTACATGTCTCATATGTCAGATGTAGTTACATGTCTCATATGTCAGATGTAGTTACATGTCTCATATGTCCGCTGTAGTTACATGTCTCATATGTCAGATGTAGTTACATGTCTCATATGTCAGCTGTAGTTACATGTCTCATATGTCAGCTGTAGTTACATGTCTCATATGTCCGCTGTAGTTACATGTCTCATATGTCAGCTGTAGTTACATGTCTCATATGTCAGCTGTAGTTACATGTCTCATATGTCAGCTGTAGTTACATGTCTCATATGTCAGATGTAGTTACATGTCTCATATGTCAGCTGTAGTTACATGTCTCATATGTCAGATGTAGTTACATGTCTCATATGTCCGCTGTAGTTACATGTCTCATATGTCAGATGTAGTTACATGTCTCATATGTCAGCTGTAGTTACATGTCTCATATGTCAGATGTAGTTACATGTCTCATATGTCAGATGTAGTTACATGTCTCATATGTCAGCTGTAGTTACATGTCTCATATGTCAGCTTTAGTTACATGTCTCATATGTGAGATGTAGTTACATGTCTCATATGTCAGCTGTAGTTACATGTCTCATATGTCAGCTGTAGTTACATGTCTCATATGTGAGATGTAGTTACATGTCTCATATGTCAGATGTAGTTACATGTCTCATATGTCCGCTGTAGTTACATGTCTCATATGTGAGATGTAGTTACATGTCTCATATGTCAGATGTAGTTACATGTCTCATATGTCAGCTTTAGTTACATGTCTCATATGTCCGCTGTAGTTACATGTCTCATATGTCAGCTGTAGTTACATGTCTCATATGTCAGCTGTAGTTACATGTCTCATATGTGAGATGTAGTTACATGTCTCATATGTCAGCTGTAGTTACATGTCTCATATGTCAGCTGTAGTTACATGTCTCATATGTGAGATGTAGTTACATGTCTCATATGTCAGCTGTAGTTACATGTCTCATATGTCAGATGTAGTTACATGTCTCATATGTCAGATGTAGTTACATGTCTCATATGTCAGCTTTAGTTACATGTCTCATATGTCCGCTGTAGTTACATGTCTCATATGTCAGCTGTAGTTACATGTCTCATATGTCAGATGTAGTTACATGTCTCATATGTCCGCTGTAGTTACATGTCTCATATGTCAGATGTAGTTACATGTCTCATATGTCAGATGTAGTTACATGTCTCATATGTCAGCTGTAGTTACATGTCTCATATGTCAGCTTTAGTTACATGTCTCATATGTCAGCTGTAGTTACATGTCTCATATGTCAGCTTTAGTTACATGTCTCATATGTGAGATGTAGTTACATGTCTCATATGTGAGATGTAGTTACATGTCTCATATGTCAGCTGTAGTTACATGTCTCATATGTCAGCTTTAGTTACATGTCTCATATGTCAGCTGTAGTTACATGTCTCATATGTGAGATGTAGTTACATGTCTCATATGTCAGCTGTAGTTACATGTCTCATATGTGAGATGTAGTTACATGTCTCATATGTCAGCTGTAGTTACATGTCTCATATGTGAGATGTAGTTACATGTCTCATATGTCAGCTGTAGTTACATGTCTCATATGTCAGCTGTAGTTACATGTCTCATATGTGAGATGTAGTTACATGTCTCATATGTCAGCTGTAGTTACATGTCTCATATGTCAGCTTTAGTTACATGTCTCATATGTCAGCTGTAGTTACATGTCTCATATGTCAGATGTAGTTACATGTCTCATATGTCAGATGTAGTTACATGTCTCATATGTCAGATGTAGTTACATGTCTCATATGTCAGCTGTAGTTACATGTCTCATATGTCAGATGTAGTTACATGTCTCATATGTCAGCTGTAGTTACATGTCTCATATGTCAGATGTAGTTACATGTCTCATATGTCAGATGTAGTTACATGTCTCATATGTGAGATGTAGTTACATGTCTCATATGTCAGCTGTAGTTACATGTCTCATATGTCAGCTGTAGTTACATGTCTCATATGTCAGATGTAGTTACATGTCTCATATGTCAGCTGTAGTTACATGTCTCATATGTCAGATGTAGTTACATGTCTCATATGTCAGCTGTAGTTACATGTCTCATATGTCAGCTTTAGTTACATGTCTCATATGTCAGCTGTAGTTACATGTCTCATATGTCAGCTGTAGTTACATGTCTCATATGTCGGCTGTAGTTACATGTCTCATATGTCAGATGTAGTTACATGTCTCATATGTGAGATGTAGTTACATGTCTCATATGTCAGCTTTAGTTACATGTCTCATATGTCAGCTGTAGTTACATGTCTCATATGTCAGATGTAGTTACATGTCTCATATGTCCGCTGTAGTTACATGTCTCATATGTGAGATGTAGTTACATGTCTCATATGTCAGCTGTAGTTACATGTCTCATATGTCAGATGTAGTTACATGTCTCATATGTCAGCTTTAGTTACATGTCTCATATGTCAGCTTTAGTTACATGTCTCATATGTCAGCTGTAGTTACATGTCTCATATGTCAGATGTAGTTACATGTCTCATATGTCCGCTGTAGTTACATGTCTCATATGTGAGCTTTAGTTACATGTCTCATATGTCAGCTGTAGTTACATGTCTCATATGTCAGCTGTAGTTACATGTCTCATATGTCAGCTGTAGTTACATGTCTCATATGTCAGCTGTAGTTACATGTCATGCCATCTGTCCTTCAAGTTAACCTCATCTTTCAGGTGATCTCACAGCTACTGTGTAGTATCCCTTCAAGCTCCAGAAGTTTCAAGTTTTTTCCTACCAAGTCTCATCTCCCCACAGTCACTAATAAAGGTGATCATCTGTGGTTAGAACTTTAATTGCTGTCATTTCTGTAATAGATTTAACATAACAAATTTCTGGAGGAAAATGTCACACTGTTAGATGTCATGTTGTGGTCTGTCCTAATGCTGTCTGTCATGTTGTTGTCTGTCCTAATGCTGTGGTCTGTCCTAATGCTGTCTGTCATGTTGTGGTCTGTCCTAATGCTGTCTGTCCTAATGCTGTCTGTCATGTTGTGGTCTGTCCTAATGCTGTCTGTCCTAATGCTGTCTGTCATGTTGTTGTCTGTCCTAATGCTGTCTGTCATGTTGTGGTCTGTCCTAATGCTGTGGTCTGTCATGTTGTTGTCTGTCCTAATGCTGTCTGTTATGTTGTGGTCTGTCCTAATGCTGTCTGTCATGTTGTGGTCTGTCCTAATGCTGTCTGTCATGTTGTTGTCTGTCCTAATGCTGTCTGTCATGTTGTGGTCTGTCCTAATGCTGTCTGTCATATTGTGGTCTGTCCTAATGCTGTCTGTCATGTTGTTGTCTGTCCTAATGCTGTCTGTCATGTTGTTGTCTGTCCTAATGCTGTCTGTCATGTTGTTGTCTGTCCTAATGCTGTCTGTCATGTTGTGGTCTGTCCTAATGCTGTGGTCTGTCCTAATGCTGTCTGTTATGTTGTTGTCTGTCCTAATGCTGTCTGTCATGTTGTGGTCTGTCCTAATGCTGTCTGTCATGTTGTGGTCTGTCCTAATGCTGTCTGTCATGTTGTGGTCTGTCCTAATGCTGTCTGTCATGTTGTGGTCTGTCCTAATGCTGTCTGTCATGTTGTTGTCTGTCCTAATGCTGTCTGTCATGTTGTTGTCTGTCCTAATGCTGTCTGTCATGTTGGTTGTCTGTCCTAATGCTGTGGTCTGTCCTAATGCTGTCTGTCATGTTGTGGTCTGTCCTAATGCTGTCTGTCATGTTGTGGTCTGTCCTAATGCTGTCTGTCATGTTGTGGTCTGTCCTAATGCTGTCTGTCATGTTGTTGTCTGTCCTAATGCTGTCTGTCATGTTGTGGTCTGTCCTAATGCTGTCTGTCATGTTGTTGTCTGTCCTAATGCTGTGGTCTGTCATGTTGTTGTCTGTCCTAATGCTGTCTGTTATGTTGTGGTCTGTCCTAATGCTGTCTGTCATGTTGTGGTCTGTCCTAATGCTGTCTGTCATGTTGTGGTCTGTCCTAATGCTGTCTGTCATGTTGTGGTCTGTCCTAATGTTGTGGTCTGTCCTAATGCTGTGGTCTGTCCTAATGCTGTGGTCTGTCCTAATGCTGTCTGTCCTAATGCTGTCTGTCATGTTGTGGTCTGTCCTAATGTTGTCTTTCATGTTGTGGTCTGTCCTGTTGTGGTCTGTCCTAATGTTGTGGTCTGTCCTAATGCTGTCTGTCATGTTGTGGTCTGTCCTAATGCTGTCTGTCATGTTGTGGTCTGTCCTAATGCTGTCTGTCATGTTGTGGTCTGTCCTAATGCTGTCTGTCATGTTGTGGTCTGTCCTAATGCTGTCTGTCATGTTGTGGTCTGTCCTAATGCTGTCTGTCCTAATGCTGTCTGTCATGTTGTGGTCTGTCCTAATGCTGTCTGTCCTAATGCTGTCTGTCATGTTGTGGTCTGTCCTAATGCTGTCTGTCATGTTGTGGTCTGTCCTAATGCTGTCTGTCATGTTGTGGTCTGTCTGTCATGTTGTGGTCTGTCCTAATGCTGTCTGTCAAGTTGTGGTCTGTCCTTATGCTGTCTGTCATGTTGTGGTCTGTCCTAATGCTGTCTGTCATGTTGTGGTCTGTCCTAATGCTGTCTGTCCTAATGCTGTCTGTCATGTTGTGGTCTGTCCTAATGCTGTCTGTCATGTTGTGGTCTGTCCTAATGCTGTCTGTCATGTTGTGGTCTGTCCTAATGCTGTCTGTCATGTTGTGGTCTGTCCTAATGCTGTCTGTCCTAATGCTGTCTGTCATGTTGTTGTCTGTCCTAATGCTGTCTGTCATGTTGTGGTCTGTCCTAATGCTGTCTGTCATGTTGTTGTCTGTCCTAATGCTGTCTGTCATGTTGTTGTCTGTCCTAATGCTGTCTGTTATGTTGTGGTCTGTCCTAATACTGTCTGTCATGTTGTGGTCTGTCCTAATGCTGTCTATCATGTTGTGGTCTGTCCTAATGCTGTCTGTCATGTTGTGGTCTGTCCTAATGCTGTCTGTCATGTTGTGGTCTGTCCTAATGCTGTCTGTCATGTTGTGGTCTGTCCTAATGCTGTCTGTCATGTTGTGGTCTGTCCTAATGCTGTCTGTCATGTTGTGGTCTGTCCTAATGCTGTCTGTCATGTTGTGGTCTGTCCTAATGCTGTCTGTCATGTTGTGGTCTGTCCTAATGCTGTCTGTCATGTTGTGGTCTGTCCTAATGTTGTGGTCTGTCCTAATGCTGTGGTCTGTCCTAATGTTGTGGTCTGTCCTAATGCTGTCTGTCCTAATGCTGTCTGTCATGTTGTGGTCTGTCCTAATGTTGTCTTTCATGTTGTGGTCTGTCCTGTTGTGGTCTGTCCTAATGTTGTGGTCTGTCCTAATGCTGTCTGTCATGTTGTGGTCTGTCCTAATGCTGTCTGTCATGTTGTGGTCTGTCCTAATGCTGTCTGTCATGTTGTGGTCTGTCCTAATGCTGTCTGTCCTAATGCTGTCTGTCATGTTGTGGTCTGTCCTAATGCTGTCTGTCATGTTGTGGTCTGTCCTAATGCTGTCTGTCCAAATGCTGTCTGTCATGTTGTGGTCTGTCCTAATGCTGTCTGTCATGTTGTGGTCTGTCCTAAAGCTGTCTTTCATGTTGTGGTCTGTCCTAATGCTGTCTGTCATGTTGTGGTCTGTCCTAATGCTGTCTGTCATGTTGTGGTCTGTCCTAATGCTGTCTGTCATGTTGTGGTCTGTCCTAATGCTGTCTGTCATGTTGTGGTCTGTCCTAATGCTGTCTGTCATGTTGTGGTCTGTCCTAATGCTGTCTGTCCTAATGCTGTCTGTCATGTTGTGGTCTGTCCTAATGCTGTCTGTCATGTTGTGGTCTGTCCTAATGCTGTCTGTCATGTTGTGATCTGTCCTAATGCTGTCTGTCATGTTGTGGTCTGTCCTAATGCTGTCTGTCATGTTGTGGTCTGTCCTAATGCTGTCTGTCCTAATGCTGTCTGTCATGTTGTGGTCTGTCCTAATGCTGTCTGTCATGTTGTGGTCTGTCCTAATGCTGTCTGTCATGTTGTTGTCTGTCCTAATGCTGTGGTCTGTCATGTTGTTGTCTGTCCTAATGCTGTCTGTTATGTTGTGGTCTGTCCTAATGCTGTCTGTCATGTTGTGGTCTGTCCTAATGCTGTCTTTCATGTTGTGGTCTGTCCTAATGATGTCTGTCATGTTGTGGTCTGTCCTAATGCTGTCTGTCATGTTGTGGTCTGTCCTAATGCTGTCTGTCATGTTGTGGTCTGTCCTAATGCTGTCTGTCATGTTGTGGTCTGTCCTAATGCTGTCTGTCCTGTTGTGGTCTGTCCTAATGTTTTGGTCTGTCCTAATGCTGTCTGTCCTAATGCTGTCTGTCATGTTGTGGTCTGTCCTAATGCTGTCTGTCATGTTGTGGTCTGTCCTAATGCTGTCTGTCCTAATGCTGTCTGTCATGTTGTGGTCTGTCCTAATGCTGTCTGTCATGTTGTGGTCTGTCCTAATGTTGTGGTCTGTCCTAATGCTGTCTGTCATGTTGTGGTCTGTCCTAATGCTGTCTGTCATGTTGTGGTCTGTCCTAATGCTGTCTGTCATGTTGTGGTCTGTCCTAATGCTGTCTGTCATGTTGTGGTCTGTCCTAATGCTGTCTGTCATGTTGTGGTCTGTCCTAATGCTGTCTGTCCTAATGCTGTCTGTCATGTTGTGGTCTGTCCTAATGCTGTCTGTCCTAATGCTGTCTGTCATGTTGTGGTCTGTCCTAATGCTGTCTGTCATGTTGTGGTCTGTCCTAATGCTGTCTGTCATGTTGTGGTCTGTCCTAATGCTGTCTGTCAAGTTGTGGTCTGTCCTTATGCTGTCTGTCATGTTGTGGTCTGTCCTAATGCTGTCTGTCATGTTGTGGTCTGTCCTAATGCTGTCTGTCATGTTGTGGTCTGTCCTAATGCTGTCTGTCATGTTGTGGTCTGTCCTAATGCTGTCTGTCATGTTGTGGTCTGTCCTAATGCTGTCTGTCATGTTGTGGTCTGTCCTAATGCTGTCTGTCCTAATGCTGTCTGTCATGTTGTTGTCTGTCCTAATGCTGTCTGTCATGTTGTGGTCTGTCCTAATGCTGTCTGTCATGTTGTTGTCTGTCCTAATGCTGTCTGTCATGTTGTTGTCTGTCCTAATGCTGTCTGTTATGTTGTGGTCTGTCCTAATACTGTCTGTCATGTTGTGGTCTGTCCTAATGCTGTCTGTCATGTTGTGGTCTGTCCTAATGCTGTCTGTCATGTTGTGGTCTGTCCTAATGCTGTCTGTCATGTTGTGGTCTGTCCTAATGCTGTCTGTCATGTTGTGGTCTGTCCTAATAGTGTCTGTCATGTTGTGGTCTGTCCTAATGCTGTCTGTCATGTTGTGGTCTGTCCTAATGCTGTCTGTCATGTTGTGGTCTGTCCTAATGCTGTCTGTCATGTTGTGGTCTGTCCTAATGTTGTGGTCTGTCCTAATGCTGTGGTCTGTCCTAATGTTGTGGTCTGTCCTAATGCTGTCTGTCCTAATGCTGTCTGTCATGTTGTGGTCTGTCCTAATGTTGTCTTTCATGTTGTGGTCTGTCCTGTTGTGGTCTGTCCTAATGTTGTGGTCTGTCCTAATGCTGTCTGTCATGTTGTGGTCTGTCCTAATGCTGTCTGTCATGTTGTGGTCTGTCCTAATGCTGTCTGTCATGTTGTGGTCTGTCCTAATGCTGTCTGTCCTAATGCTGTCTGTCATGTTGTGGTCTGTCCTAATGCTGTCTGTCATGTTGTGGTCTGTCCTAATGCTGTCTGTCCTAATGCTGTCTGTCATGTTGTGGTCTGTCCTAATGCTGTCTGTCATGTTGTGGTCTGTCCTAAAGCTGTCTTTCATGTTGTGGTCTGTCCTAATGCTGTCTGTCATGTTGTGGTCTGTCCTAATGCTGTCTGTCATGTTGTGGTCTGTCCTAATGCTGTCTGTCATGTTGTGGTCTGTCCTAATGCTGTCTGTCATGTTGTGGTCTGTCCTAATGCTGTCTGTCATGTTGTGGTCTGTCCTAATGCTGTCTGTCCTAATGCTGTCTGTCATGTTGTGGTCTGTCCTAATGCTGTCTGTCATGTTGTGGTCTGTCCTAATGCTGTCTGTCATGTTGTGATCTGTCCTAATGCTGTCTGTCATGTTGTGGTCTGTCCTAATGCTGTCTGTCATGTTGTGGTCTGTCCTAATGCTGTCTGTCCTAATGCTGTCTGTCATGTTGTGGTCTGTCCTAATGCTGTCTGTCATGTTGTGGTCTGTCCTAATGCTGTCTGTCATGTTGTTGTCTGTCCTAATGCTGTGGTCTGTCATGTTGTTGTCTGTCCTAATGCTGTCTGTCATGTTGTGGTCTGTCCTAATGCTGTCTTTCATGTTGTGGTCTGTCCTAATGCTGTCTGTCATGTTGTGGTCTGTCCTAATGCTGTCTGTCATGTTGTGGTCTGTCCTAATGCTGTCTGTCATGTTGTGGTCTGTCCTAATGCTGTCTGTCATGTTGTGGTCTGTCCTAATGCTGTCTGTCATGTTGTGGTCTGTCCTAATGTTGTTGTCTGTCCTAATGCTGTCTGTTATGTTGTGGTCTGTCCTAATGCTGTCTGTCATGTTGTGGTCTGTCCTAATGCTGTCTGTCATGTTGTTGTCTGTCCTAATGTTGTGGTCTGTCCTAATGCTGTCTGTCATGTTGTGGTCTGTCCTAATGCTGTCTGTCATGTTGTGGTCTGTCCTAATGATGTTTGTCATTTTGTGGTCTGTCCTAATGATGTCTGTCATGTTGTGGTCTGTCCTAATGCTGTCTGTCATGTTGTTGTCTGTCCTAATGCTGTCTGTCATGTTGTGGTCTGTCCTAATGCTGTCTGTCATGTTGTGGTCTGTCCTAATGCTGTCTGTCATGTTGTTGTCTGTCCTAATGCTGTCTGTCATGTTGTGGTCTGTCCTAATGTTGTTGTCTGTCCTAATGCTGTCTGTCATGTTGTTGTCTGTCCTAATGCTGTCTGTCATGTTGTTGTCTGTCCTAATGCTGTCTGTCATGTTGTTGTCTGTCCTAATGCTGTCTGTCATGTTGTGGTCTGTCCTAATGCTGTCTGTCATGTTGTGGTCTGTCCTAATGTTGTTGTCTGTCCTAATGCTGTCTGTCATGTTGTTGTCTGTCCTAATGCTGTCTGTCATGTTGTTGTCTGTCCTAATGCTGTCTGTCATGTTGTTGTCTGTCCTAATGCTGTCTGTCATGTTATCGTCTGTCCTAATGCTGTCTATCAATAACATAATACAATATGATGGTGAAATAGAACATTTTGTAGCTAATGTGTAAGATTGGAAAAAAATTCATTGGGTCAATAATTTGTTTTTTAATCACATTAAAAAAAAAAATTCCCATTAGTGTTCGAATTTATTTATAAAAACATAATTAGCTTTCTCCTGTCAAATCCCAGTAAAGATGGGAAGAGCTAATGATATGACTAATCTCCTGCTTGCAGATATGAGCTGTGACTTTACCCAGACTTTAGTTCCCTTCACTGATGAGTATTCTTGTTACCATGGGGATTCTGATGTGTCATTTGAAGATGGGAGTCATGCTTTGGACAGGCCAGTTACACCACCACCATTACAGGAACTGACCACTTCATCACCACCATTACAGGAACTGACCACTACACCACCACCATTACAGGAGCTGACCACTGCAATGGTGGAGGTGAAAACTGAATTACAGATTGACTGGTTTAATGACAGCTTTGATAGGTTAGTTCCAACTCAAAAATCTGGTAATTTTATCATTCTTAGTCACAAGTCAAAATGTCTTTATAGTAAACAAATAAAAAAATATTTAACTTTAAAAATGATCATCATCGTCCTATGGACCTTCGTAGGTATGCAAACACACCTCTCCACGTCATTTCATCTGCTTGTTCTTCACTGAAAATGCAAGCACTTAAAATTATATTAAAAATTAAAATTATAAAAAAATTAAATTGCTATTAATTATAACATAGGTTTCCACATGTTCAAGAAAATATTAGGACTGACTAGTGTAAGAAATTAATTTTCTTATTGTAACACTGGTTTATTAAAATCTTAACATTTAATAAAAAACACATTGGGATGCTTTCTTTTAACTGAAATTTTGATAAATCTAAAAATATTCACATTAAACAGCACCAACACTGCAAAAAAGTCACATTTTAAAATTAAAAACTCATAGTGTGCTGTTGTTGACCAAAGTTAGACTAAAACTGTGATGTTGTTGACCAAAGTTAGACTAAAACTGTGATGTTGTTGACCAAAGTTAGACTAAAACTGTGATGTTGTTGACCAAAGTTAGACTGTGATGTTGTTGACCAAAGTTAGACTGTGATGTTGTTGACAGAGTACCAAAGCAAGAATCCTTGGAGTTTGCTCATGCTCAGGTTGTCAGGAAGAAAAGTGAGAGAGATAAGTTAGACGGATTCAGCTGTAAACAGTGCTACCAGGTGGGTTTAGACAGTGCTACCAGGTGGGTTTAGACAGTGCTACCAGGTGGGTTTAGACAGTGCTACCAGGTGGGTTTAGACAGTGCCACCAGGTGGGTTTAGACAGTGCCACTGGGTGGGTTTAGACAGTGCTACCAGGTGGGTTTAGACGGTGCTACCAGGTGGGTTTAGACAGTGCCACCAGGTGGGTTTAGACAGTGCCACCAGGTGGGTTTAGACAGTGCTACCAGGTGGGTTTAGACAGTGCTACCAGGTGGGTTTAGACAGTGCCACCAGGTGGGTTTAGACAGTGCCACCAGGTGGGTTTAGACAGTGCTACCAGGTGGGTTTAGACAGTGCCACCGGGTGGGTTTAGACAGTGCCACCGGGTGGGTTTAGACAGTGCTACCAGGTGGGTTTAGACGGTGCTACCAGGTGGGTTTAGACAGTGCCACCAGGTGGGTTTAGACAGTGCCACCAGGTGGGTTTAGACAGTGCTACCAGGTGGGTTTAGACAGTGCTACCAGGTGGGTTTAGACAGTGCCACCGGGTGGGTTTAGACAGTGCCACCGGGTGGGTTTAGACAGTGCTACTGGGTGGGTTTAGACAGTGCTACCGGGTGGGTTTAGACAGTGCCACCGGGTGGGTTTAGACAGTGCCACCAGGTGGGTTTAGACAGTGCCACCAGGTGGGTTTAGACAGTGCCACCAGGTGGGTTTAGACAGTGCCACCAGGTGGGTTTAGACAGTGCCACCAGGTGGGTTTAGACAGTGCCACCAGGTGGGTTTAGACAGTGCCACCAGGTGGGTTTAGACAGTGCCACCAGGTGGGTTTAGACAGTGCCACCAGGTGGGTTTAGACAGTGCCACCAGGTGGGTTTAGACAGTGCCACCAGGTGGGTTTAGATAGTTACTTTATTACAGTGCTTTTTGTGCCGATTTTTAATATAATTTTAATATTTCTTGTTTTGAAAAAAATAATAAATTGAGAAAGCAAATGTTTCAGTACTACAAGAATTCAGGTCTGTCTGATGAAGCCCTCAAGGTGAAGATGAAAGAATGCTCACGTCATCGAGATCGGTATAGAGCTCCTGAGACGCCAGAACATTTCTGGTCCTTAGGATTTCCAGACACCGCTGACATTGTTGAGAGAAGTTAGTCTTGCTGTAAACTAGTGGTGACACATTAACATATTATGGTGGTGACACACATGAGCAAGATGTTGTGGTAACAAGTCACAATGAATTGTTATGATGACACACTGTAACCGATTGTGGTGATGACACACTGCAACAAATTGTTGTGGTGACACATAGCATTATAACTTTAGTGGTGACACATAGCAGTATAACTTTTGTGGTGACACATAGCTGTATAACTTGTGGTGACACATAGCTGTATAACTTGTGGTGACACATAGCAGTATAACTTGTGGTGACACATAGCAGTATAACTTTTGTGGTGACACAGCTGTATAACTTGTGGTGACACATAGCAGTATAACTTGTGGTGACACATAGCTGTATAACTTGTGGTGACACATAGCAGTATGACTTTTGTGGTGACACATAGCAGTATAACTTGTGGTGACACATAGCTGTATAACTTGTGGTGACACATAGCAGTATGACTTTTGTGGTGACACATAGCAGTATAACTTTAGTGGTGACACATAGCAGTATAACTTGTGGTGACACATAGCTGTATAACTTGTGGTGACACATAGCAGTATAACTTGTGGTGACACGTAGCAGTATAACTTGTGGTGACACATAGCAGTATAACTTTAGTGGTGACACATAGCAGTATAACTTGTGGTGACACATAGCAGTATAACTTGTGGTGACACATAGCAGTATAACTTTTGTGGTGACACATAGCATTATAACTTGTGGTGACACATAGCAGTATGGCTTTAGTGGTGACACTTAGCAGTATAACATTAACAATATTGTACTTGTTGTTCCAGAAGAAATGTCAGCTGATTCACCAGCCACTCGACCACCCAGGAGACGTAAACGTTTGGAGAAACATTTCCAATCAAGACACGAGGGAGAGGTCAGTTTTTATTCCCAGAAACTTTTCCAATCAAAACATAAGGGAGAAAAATTCTCAGTTGAAAGCTGTTGATACTGATGATAATACAATATGTGCTCCTTATCTATTGTTTCTGATGATGTAATGTATTCTTGTAAAAAAGTGATAATTTGTTCTGTCAGACTTGTCATTGTTTTTTGACAGATTCAAGCTCCAAGTTAGTTTTCTTCAATTGGTCAACATTACAACTACACATCTAAACAAACCAATTTCATTAGGGCCACTTTGTGGAGGAGCCAACTTACTTTGGGCCACTTTGTGTAGGAGCCAACTCAACTTTGGGCCACTTTGTCCAGGAGCCAACTCAACTTTGGGCCACTTTGTGTAGGAACCAACTCAACTTTGGGCCACTTTGTGTAGGAACCAACTCAACTAAGGGCCACTTTGTGTAGGAACCAACTCAACTTTGGGCCACTTTGTGTAGGAACCAGCTTTGGGCCACTTTTGTTGGAATCAACTCAACTTTGGGCCACTTTGTGTAGGAACCAACTTTGGGCCACTTTGTGTAGGAACCAACTCAACTTAGGGCCACTTTGTGCAGGGGCATAAAGCATTAGCAGCTGCAGTGTACTACAGAAGTTTTACAGGGATCTTCATTAGATTAATTAGCATGTATTTCTGAACTAGATTTGATGAGAAGAAGCTATGTTGTATTGTTTTGGTTTCCTGACTAAAGAGATCAAATTGGTCTGAAAGTGTCAAAACATTTATTTTATAAAGACCACAGATTCTACTCTGTTGTGTGGACTAACATTTGATTTAATTTTCTCACCAACTACTATATTTGCACATTCATGATTTAGTCCATGTACAAATTAGTATTGACTACATTTTCCTGTTTGCATCATTAAAATTTTAATCATTTATTTTCTGATTTTTTAAAAATTTATATTTGTTATTTAGCCTCAAATAAATTCTGATGTTGGTAAATGATTCAAATTGACTGTATGCATACTTTTCTCTCTCTCTTTTAATGTCATTTTTTTCTGAGGCTTTGAGAACTGAATCTAAAGCAGTATGTGTAGACCTTAAGGCTTTTGGTGAAAAAATTATGCTGGTTATACTAATGTCTATATAAAATTTATTTTATTTAAAAAGTAAAGACAGTAATTTAAAAAAAAATTGAATTTAGACACACATTTGATTATGCAACTGGTGGAGCAATGCCTACTCATAACAACAAAAAAACCACAGAAAAAATGATACCAAACTCAGGTTAACAATAAGAATATAAACGGTTCTTTGGATATGACTGTAGTTTTACTTTATACATTTAGTGTAAAACATGCGTGGGCAACACCCATTTAGAGTATAGAAAAAAAGACGAATGGGAAATAACTCTGCCCAGGTGCACAATTATACATTTTCAAATTAGTATTTTAATGCATTTAAGTATTTTAAGCCTACAACTGCATGGAGTATCTCTACCAAGAAATTTTTTTTTTTTTAAATTTAAAAGTGTTCTATTAATTTAAATAAAAATAGGCCACTGGCTAAATTAACTAACTTAACTCAAACATCATAGTAATAGTAAAAAGAAAACAGGTTGAGTAATAAAAAAAACCCATTCCTAAGTAAACGGTATCATAGACAGATCAGTACAGTGCAACATATATGTGTTTTTGTCTCATTGGAAGTATGAAGTACAGTGCAACATATATGAGAGTTTTTGTCTCATTGGAAGTATGACAGTGAATATCCGATCTTTGGATGTCATTAGATAACCAAACATAGATCACAGGGTCCGTAGCGGACCTTGAATCCTTGAAAAACCCTTGAATTCCAAAAAACATCTCAAGGCCTTGAAAAACCCTTGAATTTCCCCAAAAATGAGCAAAACCCCTTGAATTTTATAGGTAAACCTTGAAAACCGTGCGTAAATCGAATTTTAAAAAGAAAATTCAATTCTGATGGATCTAAACTTTTTCTGCCTTTATTTTTTTTTGCCGTGGGTCTGCGTTAACTTCGGAGTCTATTTCCAACCCTCTCCTTTGCTGAGCCTCGCGGTATGACCCCAACCTGACCAGTTTTGCATAGGCTCTTCCTAACCTAGATTCTAGATCGTGACGTAGATAGCCGAGGGCTAAATTTAGCATCGTTTTTCGGGTATCTCCGTTTACTAGATTCTAGATCTAGATTCAGTGTTTTCTGTTAGGGTCTACCTACTTGTACGGTTTTGTCCGTAATTTTTCGATTTTGACACCCCTGTTGCGGAATTAGGCCGCAAATGTTACGCAAAAGCCCACAGTAAACATCAAAATCGATTTAGTGTCGACCTTTTTTTTCTTGTGTTAAATTTCCGTGTTATCCGGTTCTATGGTTTCAAACATCTTCAATCATAACAATCGACGCCCCCCGCCCCCCAAATCCCTTCCCGACAATATCTCGGCAGTCGTTGGCTCTATTTATATTGTGAACTTTATTGACCCCGCGAGTGGTCTGTTGTCTCCTGATCGGTGATGTCCGTAAAGAAAAAAATTGGAATGTGGCCTAAATCATTAAAATTCTGGTCGCGCATGGAAATTATCTCGATTATAATTAAACCTACATCTAGAACTAATATTTTTTCTTCAAGAAAATAAGCCTTAGGTTTAAATAAAAAAAGAATAGCCTGAACTATGCGAGCGTAGGTTTCTATTTATTTAAATTAAAATTTTCTCGGTGTGGGTTAAACACAAAAGGGCGAAACGTAGCTGCGGAATTACGGGTAAATAGCGAGACATAATTTATCGAATTATTGTGTTCTGTTATTTTAGATGTGCGAGAAGACACGTTTTTACGAACCTAGATCAATCACGGTTCTTTGTGTACCCCACGATAGCAGATGTTTCGGTCACTGCGACCTTGGAAGGTCTTCTAGTTCTATCTCAACTTACAGTGACCTCGCAGTATATTAATGTATATTAGTCGTGGATCTTGATCTAGATTTTTAACTATTAACCAACAAGATTTCCTAATACCAATAGGCATATTTATCACGTTCGTTAAAAAAACCAATAGCAAATGACGTAATCGTCAATCTCACGTGCGCTATGGACCAAATACACATTGGCTGTATCAGATGGGTGAGGCTGTAGACAGAACTTTTTGATGTCATTCTTGACGTGGCTGTCTGGTTATTTATGACGATAGAGGTTGGGGTAAAATTCGCATTAATTACGTGACGTCATCAATGGGCTACCGCTAGGCTGTGTAATTAAAAAAAAAACTAAATCCTAACATTACCAACTCATTAGCATCGCCGATTGTCTTCTTAAAAAAAGGAAAGATTTTGCGCCGACGTAAAAAAAAATTTGTATTTATCAAAAGAAAAGTAAAATAATTTGAAGGACTATGACTGTGCTGTTTTCACTCAACTTTACGGACACTTTTTACCGCCTCTCACTTCAAGGTCGCGCTGACCGTATGACCTACGACACGAGACCACGCGCGAGCACAGTAGTGTCTCACGGTCAAGGCAGTTCTACAAACGCTGTTTATCGAATTTTAACGTGGTTATCTTTAATATTGGGCTTACTGCTAGATTAAAGCGAAAACAAAAACTATATCTGCATCGTTTTAGGTCATTGAACAAAATATGTAGGTCTGCTATAATTTAGTTACACCATCTAGCAGGGTCTAGATCTAATTGATTTTTACTGTGGTAAAACGTCATTGAAATGTTTAAGAAGCCTCGAATTACCGTGTTTGAGAAAATTGCCGCTGTCACTGCCCCCTCCCATCCACTTGTAAAAAAAAAATCCGCTTTTCACTTTGTCGGGCGGCTACATCTCTGACATGAGTATTACTAGCGTAGTTACTTGTGAAATTGTTTTAAAAAAACAACTTAATTTGAACTAACTTATAACTTCCACGATATTTCTTTACGTCATCATGTATATCATAGGTGGGGACATTGGGGTCGTCCATAAATGACGTCACACTCGTAGGGGGAGGGGGATCCGTAATCGTGTGACGGTGTGTGGTGAGGGGATGGGGGGGGGGGGGTCAGATCGTGTGACATCACACTTTTGCATTATTAAAAAGTAATGTTAGAAAACGAATTTTAGCATTTTAGAAAACTGTTTTAATAAATTGTAAAAGGAATTGATTAAAATACTCTATTTTGACAGAGTTCAGACAAGATTTTGGGGGAAAAATCCTATTTTAAGAAAAATTGAACTGCAATCAAGGGGGGGTGGGGTGTAGGAGGGGTTATAGGCTGAGGTGTGACGTCATTTTAGAGGGCGGGGCCTGCCTTTTTGTGATGTGTGACGGAGGGGGGGGGGAGAGAGGTAATAATCTTTTAAAAAGCGTGAGGTCATTTATGACATTAAGCAGGATAATTTCTACAAGCATAGCTAGGTTTTTTTTTGTTTCTATATGTGTGCAGAGTCCTTTTTAAAGGAATATGTGTGAAGAGTCCTTTTTAAAGGACTATCAGACAGACGAACCAATGCTTCCTTTTATGTATAATGACCTGATTCTGATTATCACTTGACATTGACAAGTCATTCAATTGAAGTTGGGTTTGTTGCTGACTCTCTAATAAAGTCTCTAGAAAAAGTAAAAAAAAGCAAGTGAGCTTCAAATTCTCAATTTCAAATCTGATTGTAAGACAACTTTGATAGGATTTTCATCAAATTTTTTGTTGAAATCTCCATTACTTTAGTCATTAGTGAGAGACTTAGCCTAATGCAAATGTTTAAAAATAGAGCCAGTTCACCGAAAAATGAAGGGAATTCTTCACATCCTAGTCAACAAATGAAAACTGAAATCAGCTGAGTGTGACCAAGTTCTGTTTCAATTTTCAACATTCATAGATACATGTACTCTAAATGGTTGTCTATCTAAATCTAATTGAGAACATGATAGGCTGGACATTTTTTTCATAGAACAGCTTGGTAGCAAAATTTCTTATGTGAACATTTGGAAAATTGTTAGAGATCTATTGCTTCTGTCACATGGTCAAGCCAGTGTTGAAAGAGGTTTTTCTGAAAATAGAAGTTGGAGGAGTGTCATTTGACACCAAAGATACTGATTGCAAAAGGGATTATGCTGGACTCTCAGACAATCTCCTGACTTAGATAATTTTGTAATAACACCAACATTATTTCAAAAATTGTGTGTGCAAAAAACATACATCACCCTCATTGTAATGCCCGTTAGTGGTAGTTTATACCTTGAAATTCCCCCCAAAATCACCTTGAAAACCTTGAAAAAGCCTTGAATTTTCTTTTGGGATTTGGCTATGGACCCTGGATCTAGCTGTTGCCAAACGAACAGCAATATTATCAAGAATCGAGCATTTCACACAGCTATGTAGACAGACGTTAAAGACCAGTGTTTCTGTTCGACTTTTGCCTCCAGTTTTAAATACCAGAACTTGCCATTTAGTTTTGCAGGGACAGTTGGGCCGTGGGATGACCTACGGTCAGCGGGATGGGTACCGAACTATTGGTTTAGCTAACGTGCGAACTACCTGCTAGACCACGTCGCCCAGTTGTGATAACAAAAGGGTTAGGGTCTTGGATAAAACGTCTGACAACGAGGATAAGCTATGGAGGGGGGGGGGTCTGTAAAAACAAGCGTGACTATTTGTGGACGTTGAAAGACAGACTTAATTCAATACCAAGTGGTACCAGTGGCGGAACTAGAAAAAAAGGGCCACCCTACAAAAAAAATTTTTGGGCCCCATATATACAGGGGCGTAGCGAGGGGGGGGCGGGGGGTGCGGACCGCACCGGGTGACACCATTTAGGGGGGTGACACCAAGGCAAAAAATAGCAAAATATATAGAGAAAAACTCGAGGGGGGGGGGTGCAAATCGAAAGTTTGAGGGGGGGGGGGGTGCAAATCGAAAACTCGAGGGGGGGTGCAAATCGAAAGTTTGAGGGGGGGGGGGGGGTGCAAATCGAAAACTTGAAACTTTGTCCCTGGGAAGGGTCTCTATGCCTCTGGGGGGGTGACACCATTAAGTGCCGCACCGGGTGACACCCGACCTCGCTACGCCACTGCATATATATATATTATATATATATAATATATATATATAGAGTCAAAATACGAACATAGAATACTCAATACGGGCTTGTTCGAGTTGGAAAAATTATAAATTCTTAGTTTTTAATTTTAATTAAAACATGTTACAACATTTGTGTGAGCGCTATTAGTCTGTTTTGAAATTCTCTGTTTTAATTGTCTGACACGATGCTTGGGGTCGTCCATAAATGACGTCACACGCCTGGGGGGTGGGGTATAAAAATGGCAAAAAAAGCGTGACTTCATTTATGGACGACCCCTTCCTAAATTTTAAGTCGGTCAAAAGAATATGAAGCATGAAAGCTTTGCATGTGTAATGGTTTCTCGCCTTATGTTTATTTTTTAAATTTATATTATTAGTTTTAAATACATTTCCTTTTTATACTGTGTCATTATTTATTTGTATTTAAAAAATAATAATTAAGAGAAGTAATTGCTTTTTAATTTGTTTAGTGCAAATCTATTAAAAGATTCTTAAGAGCACACATATTTGACTATTTAAAAAGGGAAATAAGTCATGGAAGTGGTTTGAACGTTTGCCTATCTTTCACACTACAATTCAAAGTGTGTATATATATATATATATATATATATATATATATATATATATATATATATATATATATATATATATATATATATATATATATATATATATATATATATATATATATATGTTACGGTCAAAGCCCGAAGTGCGGCCAAACCCCGGATTGGCCGGCCAATGCGCGGATTGGCCGGCTCTCTTGGCCAAAGCCCGAAGAACTTAGAGCTAAGATCGTATTTCGTACATTGGCCGGCCAATGCGCGCACTGGCCGGGACGTACTGGCCAAAGTCCGAAGTGCTTAAACTTGACAGCATATTTTGTACATTGGCCGGCCAATGCGCGCATTGGCCGGGATGTCCTGGCCAATGTTCTATCTAGACTAAGTTGTGATCGCGTTTTCATTATTCTGGGTGCGGTTTCATTGTGAGTAACGTATTGTTTAGCTCTTGTTTGTATAGCATTCTATATGCAAGGTTACATGGATCAAAAGGGCCGTCAGACCATGAGACAGACATAGCAGATGGCTGTCAAAAGAAAAAAATGTAAATCCATGTTAGTTTCCATATATGGGCTACAACTTTATGTGACAGCCTCCTCCATGATGACGAGGTGAGAAAATCATCAAAGAACAAAATCAAAGACAGTCAGCGTCACCGACGGAACGTTCAAAAGACTTTGCCGCGTTCCTTGTAAGTTGAACAATAGTGTCCAAGCTACTTGAGATGGCGTGGGCGTCAGAAACCATATTTCCCCAACAAAAGGGGAATACCAAAGAAAGCAGACCCAACACCGTGCCTTGACTGGACTGAATGATAAATACCGACAGAATTGCATTCCAGATTTCTTTGCACAGCGGATTACTTGACTGTTTAACACTACGTTTGCTTGATTGTGGAGTCATTTGTGAATCAAGTTATTTTTTAACTAAAGAACATGTGGCCTGAACTTAAACTAGTTCACGGAAAACCAAGACATATCCAAAGACATATCCAAAGCCAAGGTTCAGTCGAACGTGCCAACCAAGATGTTCAGAACATGATGATGACATGGATGCAAGCAAATGAATCAGCTCATTGGGCTGAGAGTCTCAAATTCATTCAATTTATGAAAAATCGTTCTTTTCATCAAGGAATCCAACAATCACCATACGAAGCCTTGTTTGGATGCAAAGCAAAAGTGGAACTTAGCACTTCTATTCTACCAAGAGAGGCTCTCAATAAAATAGTTACTGAGGAAGATCTTGAGAACATTGAACAAGAAATGGAGGTTGCCATAAATGCAACTACATCCTCAGCTAACACATCTACTGCCGTAGCGGAACGTCCAGACCAGTTGCGTGACAATAATGTGGCCAACAGATTCTGTATAGTTTGTGAAAAACATTGTAGTGCAGCTCAATCTTGTGGATCCTGTGGCAAAGATGTCCATGCTATTTGTGGAATACCCAATGAAGCAGACGAAGGGTACGGAGGGAACATTACCTGCAGATTGTGTCACAACAAACAAGACATCATGGAACACAGGTCAGAAGCTCATACTGGCTTGCTTAAAACATCAAATACAAAATTTAAAGATGGTGAAGTGGGTGACAATGTACGCATCCGTTTTCCAGATGTTGACAGAGGTCGCGGTGATCCCCGAAGCGTGATTGCAGTTGTCATGAGCGTCGAGGGCGGTTTTTACAAATTAGGAACGGAACATGGTGTTCTAAAACAACTGTATGCTAGAAGTGAGTTTTCAATTCTTCACGAAAAACTGCTCTTATTGTCGTCAGTTGACACTGAGGAAAATTCACTACGAACCATCGCATCTTCACAATCATTGACTGGGGGCCAAGGCTACACTCGCTGCAATTGCACAACTAAGTGCACAACAAATCGCTGCAAGTGTAAAAATAACAAGCTGCTATATCATTCTAAATGCCATAAAAGTTCAACTTGTTGTAACAAATGATAATATTGATTGATTGAGACTATAGTACAATAAAAAATTTGAATTTTTCTGTCATTTACTTTAATTAATAATCAATAAAGACTTAATTTCATGATCCTACCGGCATAAAAAAAAAAATCTGCTCATGATCTTCTAATTAAGACTTTGGCCGGTCCACAATGGCCAGTCTGCGGATTGGCCGGCCAAAGGCCGAAATGAAGCAAAGTTTCGGACTTTGACCGACCTATGGGAGGCGATATTGGCCAATGCGCGGATTGGCCGGCCAATCCTAGCATTGGCCGACTTCGGGCTTTGACCGTAACATATATATATATATATATATATATATATATATATATATATATATATATATATATATATATATCTAATATATAAAGCTCAGTTCTGTATGTAATGCATTTGTATGTCGTTGGAATTGTACGAATTTAAAAGTTAGAAAATTATCGTGCGCATTTGTCTAAATTTATGAGCTAAAAAATTACTATTGAAAGTGTTGGGAAATAATTTTCATTTTTCAAATTATAGTAATAATTGTCGGCATGTTCATTAAACACAAGTTTTAAAAAAAAATATCATCTTTTACAAAAATTCTAATTATGTCTTTATTTAGTCCTATAGCACTTACTTCCCTTTGATAAATTAGGAAAAACACAATTACTTCCCTTTATAAAACCATTGCATTCCGTGAAAATAATTTACTTTTTAATTACTTTGTTTTGGTGTTGGGGAAAAAAAAATTACATAATTAGCGGGGATTGATCAAGTGCAAATGTTGTAGGTATTTTACGGATAAGCTTGGAGTATTAAAATTGTTTATTAAATTGAAACAGGCGCGTTCGTTTAAGTGAGTGCAAAAGACTGTGAATAAGTTGGGGTACTATAGTCGTTCATTAAGCTAAAACAGGTGATTCCGCCCCGGGCTTTTATGTTCGCGTTAGTGTTTTCTTTGTGTTTAGGTGGGTTTGCGTTAGTGGTTGCGTTTTAATTTGGTTCGTTTTTGTTCTTTCTTTTTTCGTTTTTGTTTGTGTTTTTTTTTTGTTTGGGTTTGTATTTGTGTTTTTGGTTGGTTTTGCGTTTGGATTTGGTTTGTTTTCGTTTGCTTTTTTCGTTGACTTTTTTTTGTTGGTATTGGTGTTTGTGGTTGGGTTTGTTGTTAGGTTTTTGTTTTCGTTTGCTTTTTTGTTTGTTTTTTCTTTGTGTTTGTATTGGTGTTTGTGGGTGTGGTTGTGTTTGTTGTTAAGTTTTTGTTTTCGTTTGTATTTGTAATTGTGTTAGCGTTATGTTTGCGTTTTGTTGTTTTGGTTTTGGTTGGTTGTAGTTTGGGTGTGCAATGCCGGGTTTATGATGATTACTAAACACACAGGTAATGGTCTTTAACAGAAAGGTTTTTCACAGAAGCCAGAGCAGGGCCTGGCCGGGACGGCTAGTATATATATATATATCCTTTACGAAACAGAGTGTGTTAGCTACTGTAGGACATCACTAATGTAGTAGATCGGTTGTTTTTTTACGAGAAAATTTTTTTTAACTATAAAAAAATGATTATGGTCGGCTGTGGGCTCCAAAACGGCCTTGGACACCCCACATTGCGGGGTCTGGCGGCACTGTAGTTCCGCCACTGAGTGGTACCACACATGACTACAAGGCAAACTTATCAATAAAATACAAACAAAAACTGAAAATGTGAATGAATCAATCAGGTAGGATTAAAACAGTGTGATGTCACACTGTTGTTCCCCCCCTCGTTACATTATACCGTCACATAAGTCCAGTGCCGGCGCCAGGTTATTTAGCGCCCTAGGCAAAGCTTATTAAAACGCCCCCCCCCCCCCCGTTAGCAATTTTATTTTTCGGTCCCCATATATATATATATATATATATATATATATATATATATATATATATATTTATATTGTTGGGTTCTTCTGTCTAAGTCTAGGGGTATATTAGAGCAACTGGCAGCATACACCAGAGTAAATTCACTGGATAACAATACTAAGCAATAATAATAACTTTAATATATATACATATATAAGAATAAATAATATGAAAATAATAGCAGATACTATATGCTTTAACACAACTGATGATACTGAACACGACCCCAGTCACAGCCACGTCTTGTCACAACCACGTCTACATCCACACTCTACCTGCCTCACACACTGGCACACGCTCTGACACCCGTCAACTGACACACCTGACGTGAACACCTCTCGCTCCATGTAACCACACTCAACCAAGGGCTACAACCATACTAAAGGGGTGGGGGGGGGGGTAACTGTCGCTCAAGCACACAACACACACACACACACAAGCAGGGGACATGTAAGGGACACAACATATATATATATATATATATATATATATATATATATATATATATATATATATATATATATATATATATATATATATATATATATATATATATATATATATAAATGCAGACTCAAATCATTACGGACTTCTTTAAATTTGTATGTATCAATTGTGTGACACCAAAATAAAAAGGCAAAGTAACTGGTAAACGGCGCCCCGACCTTTCCAACTGGGGGGGGGGGGGAAGCATTTTCACCGAAGCGAATAGCTAATAATAGGCCTAATTGAGGAGTGGGCGTATAGTCCTTGATGGGCAACTAAATACATCGCTACGTCTTTGAATATTACCCTTTCTGTAGTTTATATAATATAATCAAAGTTATTAATTATTAGGTACTTCTTTATTAGGCCTATAGCAATTACACATTTTGCGCCCCTATGGATGGCGCCCGAGGCGACCGCCTAGTTCGCCTTATAGGTAGTGCCGGCCCTGCATAAGTCCGAACTCCCCCCCCCCCCCCCCCGAACGACTGGAATTTATATAGAAAACATACTTTTACCAGTGTTCACCCCCTGGAAAATGTTAACCGCCCCCCTCCGGAAAATATCAAGTGCCCCAACCACCCCCCCCCCCCGGAGAAAAAAGTCTGGAAGAAACACTGGTCTCATTTTATTGACTTTAGTCCGTACCCTGATTTGTTTTCGCAATTAGTTCTTTAATCTACATTGTCTAGATCTATATCCGTCCGGAATCCTCCCTTCACAATAGACTGCATAACAACAGTCCAAGGCCGAGAATTTTGTTTTTCACGATGAAAATGAAACCTCTATTCTTAGAAGGGCAATTTTTATTTAGGACATTTTTTTTAGAAGAACCACGATCTGTCTGTGGTAGAGCGTTCTTTATCGCGCATCCTGTGATAAATCAAATATCTACCTGCAAACAGTTGGTAAATTACTAAAAATAGTCTAACATTCCTCGATTAAAATTACTAGAATCGAATTCTAATCATGATGAACAAATAGAATAATAGATGTATCAATCTAGATTACTCTTCTACTAGATCTAGTCTTCTAGACTCTAGGACTATCTAGCTAGACTCTAGTGTCTAGACCTAGATCTAGAATCGACCTAGATTCTAGATCTAGAATCCAGTGTCCTAGAGTCAGTCTACTAGTCTACTCTAGTTCTAGATCTAGCTAGATTTGGAGAAGATCTAGAATCTATATTTATCTAGTATTATAATATATTATTATAGGCATTTAGGGTATTTTTAGAAATTTAAATCTAATCAAATAAATCTGTTATAGGCCGGTGATGGTAAAGTGCGAGATGCGAAATTGCGAGGCAGTAAATTGCAAGAAGGTGCGAAAACCACCGGTCATGTTACATTTTTGTCTCACATCTTACCTCCACCTGATACCTAGGCTAGTGGGGTTAGAATGCGAATATATACCGCACCCGATTACAATGAACTTAAATGCAGACTTCAAAGGCGTTTCGTTATTCCGATTTTTCCGTCGCTTGACTTGCTGATGATTTATGAACTTCTTTCTTTAGTGTTGACTTAGAATTCCATCTTGTTCGAAATAGCCCGACGTGCCGAAGGTAGATCGCCTTTGAACATCACCGTGCTCGAAGCTGCTGCCGCCACAAACATATGCTGTATTGTTACAAAGTAATTGTGTATTACCGCCGTATTTAGGCATACATCGTATTTTGTTGATTTAAAAAAATGTTTATAATTAAAATTAGTTAATAATAAAAATTCAATTACACTTTTAAAAAACCTGATGGTGTCGTCACCCCCCCCCCCCCGTAAAAAAACAATATATATACTCTTTATACACTTGTAAGTATGTGTATATGCATGTGTATATGTATTCAAATATTTTTTTCTGCTGGGTGTATTTAATTTTTTTTCACCCTTCCCCCACCCCACCCCATACATGGATTAACATTTAGCTTATTACGATTCTCAACCAAACCGTTTTCCTCAGGCATATATAATGCAACGTTGCGAGTTGATGTAGCTCTTGTCACCCCCACGGTGATTGCTTTAAACTGTGCTCAGATAATACTAACGATTTGTATCTATATTCGGTTATAAATTCAGCTGGATGTTGCATCACATAGAGGTGACACCAACTATTTACAGAGGAAAAGATGTGACTGGTCAATCAACAACCAGGGTGGGGGTGTCACCAGATCTAATAATTTACTATGAAAACGTTAATTAATAGGTATATATATATATATATATATATATATATATATATATATATATATATATATATATATATATATATATATATATATATATACAAATATATATATATATATATATATATATATATATATATATATATATATATATATATATATATATATATATATATATATATATATATATATATATATATATATATATATGCCTATATCCTATACTTTTTTTTTTGTTGGGGTGGGGGTGGGGGGCAATTAGTCCCAACAAGCCCCATGGTAATGGTTCCATGCTTTCCACTAGCGAAGTGCACATAAAAATGTTAGTGGCTCTTTAAAACTTGTGTAGATTGTAACTTTTGGCTCTTCCGCCTCAAAAGGTTACCGACCCCTGACCTAGATCAATGTATGCATTGACTGACCATTCAAACGGTGTTATTATTTGGCGTAGGTAAGAAAACATAAGCCGGCGAGAAGCGGGCGACAAATTGAAATTTTAGAATTTTAAATATAGATCTAGACTTCTAGATCTAGATGTTTTTTTTTTTAAATAGTCAGAAGTAATATTCTCTTTGCTAACTCACATTGACCCGTCGATGGGGACGGGATCAATCGCCAGCTGACAGGAAAACTTAAGTGGGCGATCATAGGAGTAGGAGCAACGGTGTTAAGATTTTTTAATATCATAAAAAAAATTTCAACTAGATCTAGATCTAGATCTAGAATCTAGTCTAGATCAAGACTCAAAAAAAAAAAAAAAATAGAGAAAAAAACAACTACAAAAAGCATAATGATAAAACTAAAAAAAATGTCTCAAAAATTGTTTCTCGCTATTTAGTATTTACCCGTGATTCCGCAGGGGGTCATCCATAAATGACGTCACGCTTTTTTGGACGATTTTTACCTCCCCCCCTCCCCTCCGTCACACGTCGTCACAAAAAGCCAGACCCCCCCCTAAAATGACGTCACACCTCAACCTACAACCCCCCTCAAAATTGCAGTTGAATTTTTTTTAAACATCGATATTTTTCCGAAATCTTGTCTAAACTATTACAATTTATTAAAACAGTTATCTAAAACGCGAAATAACGTCTAAAATTCGGTTTCTAACATTGCTTTTTTATAATGCAAAAATGTGACGTCGCAACATCTGAACCCCCCCCCCCCCCCTCCCCCTCATCACACATCGTCACAAAATTACGGACCCCCCCCTCCCCCCTACGAGTGTGACGTCATTTATGGATGACCCCCAGGTAGATCTAGATCTAGATCTAGACTAGATCTAGATCTAGATCTATGTCTCGCATTTTCGAAACATGATTTACCGCCTCGCCATTTCGCAATTTACCAACACCCTATCTATATATATAAAGCAAAGTGGTCAGGTGCCCGATAGGGCACTTCCCGGCGCCGCAGGCGCGTCAAATTTAGCACGATGGTGCCTTGGGGAATTAGAACACGAGGGCCGGTGACGGTTTGCCGAAAAGTCCACGGAGAGGGGGTCAAAACTGACCTGGACTGACCGGCGCCTTATATGGGCTATATTACGAAAAAAAAATTTCCTCCGACGACCCCCCTTGAAATTTTGTGTGGTGGTAGGAGAACGCCTTGGGATGTCCCAAAAAACTCGCCATGTCCGGGAAAATTCGTTAAATGGGTCAAAACTGACCAGTCGTATTTCCCTATATAATCTTTGTATTTTATGGGAAAAACAGAGGGTGATTTCAAAACGGATTTGAGGGCACTTACCGTCTTTACATCTGGCTAATTTTTTGCATGCTCTTGGGTAAATGGCTTGACCTTTAGGGAAAACTGTCGGTTTCACTCAAAGCCCTCGACGAGGGCTAAAAAGTGACCGCGAGTGAAATTCTCTTTATATGAGCTCTATTACAAAAAAAAATTTCCTCCGACGACCCCCCTTGAAATTTTGTGTGGTGGTAGGAGAACGCCCTGGGATGTCCCAAAAAACTCGCCATGTCCGGGAAAATTCGTTAAATGGGTCAAAACTGACCAGTCGTATTTCCCTATATAATCTTTGTATTTTATGGGAAAAACAGAGGGTGATTTCAAAACGGATTTTAGGGCACTTACCGTCTTTACATCTGGCTAATTTTTTGCATGCTCTTAGGTAAATGGCTTGACCTTTAGGGAAAACTGTTGGTTTTACTCAAAGCCCTCGACGAGGGCTAAAAAGTGACCGCGAGTGAAATTCTCTTTATATGAGCTCTATTACAAAAAAAAATTTCCTCCGACGACCCCCCTTGAAATTTTGTGAGGTGGTAGGAGAACGCCTCGATGTGTCCCAAAAAACTCGCCATGTCCGGGAAAATTCGTTAAATGGGTCAAAACTGACCAGTCGTATTTCCCTATATAATCTTTGTATTTTATGGGAAAAACAGAGGGTGATTTCAAAACGGATTTTAGGGCACTTACCGTCTTTACATCTGGCTAATTTTTTGCATGCTCTTAGGTAAATGGCTTGACCTTTAGGGAAAACTGTCGGTTTCACTCAAAGCCCTCGACGAGGGCTAAAAAGTGACCGCGAGTGAAATTCTCTTTATATGAGCTCTATTACGAAAAAAATTTTCCTCCGACGACCCCCCTTGAAATTTTGTGAGGTGGTAGGAGAACGCCTCGGGGTGTCCCAAAAAACTCGCCATGTCCGGGAAAATTCGTTAAATGGGTCAAAACTGACCAGTCGTATTTCCCTATATAATCTTTGTATTTTATGGGAAAAAGAGAGGGTGATTTCAAAACGGATTTTAGGGCACTTACCGTCTTTACATCTGGCTAATTTTTTGCATGCTCTTAGGTAAATGGCTTGACCTTTAGGGAAAACTGTCGGTTTCACTCAAAGCCCTCGACGAGGGCTAAAAAGTGACCGCGAGTGAAATTCTCTTTATATGAGCTCTATTACAAAAAAAAATTTCCTCCGACGACCCCCCTTGAAATTTTGTGTGGTGGTAGGAGAACGCCTTGGGATGTCCCAAAAAACTCGCCATGTCCGGGAAAATTCGTTAAATGGGTCAAAACTGACCAGTCGTATTTCCCTATATAATCTTTGTATTTTATGGGAAAAACAGAGGGTGATTTCAAAACGGATTTGAGGGCACTTACCGTCTTTACATCTGGCTAATTTTTTGTATGCTCTTGGGTAAATGGCTTGACCTTTAGGGAAAACTGTCGGTTTCACTCAAAGCCCTCGACGAGGGCTAAAAAGTGACCGCGAGTGAAATTCTCTTCATATGAGCTCTATTACAAAAAAAAATTTCCTCCGACGACCCCCCTTGAAATTTTGTGTGGTGGTAGGAGAACGCCCTGGGATGTCCCAAAAAACTCGCCATGTCCGGGAAAATTCGTTAAATGGGTCAAAACTGACCAGTCGTATTTCCCTATATAATCTTTGTATTTTATGGGAAAAACAGAGGGTGATTTCAAAACGGATTTTAGGGCACTTACCGTCTTTACATCTGGCTAATTTTTTGCATGCTCTTAGGTAAATGGCTTGACCTTTAGGGAAAACTGTCGGTTTCACTCAAAGCCCTCGACGAGGGCTAAAAAGTGACCGCGAGTGAAATTCTCTTTATATGAGCTCTATTACAAAAAAAAATTTCCTCTGACGACCCCCCTTGAAATTTTGTGTGGTGGTAGGAGAACGCCCTGGGATGTCCCAAAAAACTCGCCATGTCCGGGAAAATTCGTTAAATGGGTCAAAACTGACCAGTCGTATTTCCCTATATAATCTTTGTATTTTATGGGAAAAAGAGAGGGTGATTTCAAAACGGATTTTAGGGCACTTACCGTCTTTACATCTGGCTAATTTTTTGCATGCTCTTAGGTAAATGGCTTGACCTTTAGGGAAAACTGTCGGTTTCACTCAAAGCCCTCGACGAGGGCTAAAAAGTGACCGCGAGTGAAATTCTCTTTATATGAGCTCTATTACAAAAAAAAATTTCCTCCGACGACCCCCCTTGAAATTTTGTGAGGTGGTAGGAGAACGCCCTGGGATGTCCCAAAAAACTCGCCATGTCCGGGAAAATTCGTTAAATGGGTCAAAACTGACCAGTCGTATTTCCCTATATAATCTTTGTATTTTATGGGAAAAACAGAGGGTGATTTCAAAACGGATTTGAGGGCACTTACCGTCTTTACATCTGGCTATTTTTTTGCATGCTCTTAGGTAAATGGCTTGACCTTTAGGGAAAACTGTCGGTTTCACTCAAAGCCCTCGACGAGGGCTAAAAAGTGACCGCGAGTGAAATTCTCTATACATGAGCTCTATTACGAAAAAATTTTTGCTCCGACGACCCCCTTTGAAATTTTGTGAGGTGGTAGGAGAACGCCTTGGGGTGTCCCAAAAAACTCGCCATGTCCGGGAAAATTCGTTAAATGGGTCAAAACTGACCAGTCGTATTTCCCTATATAATCTTTGTATTTTATGGGAAAAACAGTGTAATTTCAACACAATTTTTAGGTTACTTAACCTCTGTACATCATGCTAATGTTTTGCATACATTTCTATAGATGACTAGGCCGTATGAAAAAACTGTTGGGCACACTCAAAGCCCTCGACGAGGGCTAAAAGATGACCGCGAGTGACATTCTTCTTATATGAGATGTATATAAATAAATTGACGAACGATCCACTTAATATTATTTGAGGTCGTAGACCGACCCTGGAGGGTAACAAAAAAACTTTATTCCAGTCGGGAAAAGCCATTGTAGTCGTTAAATATGTTCATATATTGTATTTTCTACTATAAGCATTGCATCTGTTTGTTTAAATAAACCGGGAGTGATCTCCCCTAAACTTTCTCGAATATTCTTATATAAAATAACAGGGGATGGGAACTCGGGCTATAGACATGATTTTTAATCCATTTTAAATACTTAAAGTTTTAAAAATAGAATAAAATCTCGTAGACAAATTAATTGCACACCAAGTGAACGCGAAATAAAAAAGCGCATAATAGTGCGCAATATTATTATTACTTTTAAAATTTACATTAGTTTTTTGAGAAATCGGAAGTAGCGTAAAGTACTACTTCCAGTCAACGGAAATGACTCAAAATTTAATAGAAGGTAGAGAATTAGATCTTTTACTTACGTATGAAATTTCATTTATCTATCTGAAATAGTACTCAAGTTATAGGCTTTTGAAAAATTCAAAGTAGGAAAAGTACCACTTCCGGTTATCGGAAATCGCTCAAAAGTTGATACGGATCTACGATTTTGATAAAATACTTATATATGAAATTTCATCAACCTAGCTGTAACGGTACTCAAGTTATCGTGTTTACACACGGACACACACACACACAGACACACACACAGACACACAGACATACGGACAAGATTGCAAAATTATGTTTTTCCGTATCAGTGAGATGCAAAACGTCGAGATTTGCAAAAATCTCGATTTTTTTTTTTTGCACGATTACAAGACTTTCTCTATACTTCGTATATACGAGAAAGTAAAAAAAGTAAACATTGACAGACGTCATTCGGGCCATTTTCAAGGGAGGTAGCCTTTTTAAATAATTATTTTTCAATTAATTGTATACTATTTTAAACAGAAACAGAAAATGACAAAGTATAGCATTTGTTTTAGTAAAACATTAATTTTTTAATTAAGCTACATATCATAATTAAATAGAAAAATTAATTTTAAAAGTTAACGTAATATAAATTATGAGATATACTGATCGTGGAACCTCTGTAGTTCTAATTTCATTTTAGTCATAAATTGCGTACTTTCTGTTATTTTCTCTTAAAGCGGATCGTAAACAACATACAAAAACATCTTCTCTCAAATTAGCATTACTGTTTAAATTTAACACTCCACACCTCATCAATCAATAAATAATTAGTATTCAAATTATCAAATGTTTTTGACAACCTAAGCGAAGCTAGGCAGTATGCCTAGTAAGCCTATAAAAATAAATTAACTTAACTAATACTATCACTATAAATATAACTTCTAGATATAGGTATATTCTATTATAAACTAGATTAAGATCTAGAATCTATATACAATATTTATTATTTAATAGGCCTGTACTGTATAGCGTATAGCTTATAGGAAAAAAAGACACAGGAAAAAAAAAAACATCAGAAAAAAGTCACAGGAAAAAAGTCACAGGAAAAAAGTCACAGGAAAAAAGTCACAGGAAAAAAGTTACAACAAAAACAGTCATAAGAAAGATGTCACAAATGTGTATTTGCATGGAATTTGTTAATACTTTTATGTATTATGCTAATCAACTTACAATTAATTATATGTAATGTAATCTTGTTAGATATATATGTGTGGGTTGTATACATATAGTAATATTTATAACATACATAAAAGATTTTAGTATAAAGTATGTAGGTTTTAATTGTAATTCCGTTTTACATATAATATTTAATATAATGTTCGAACCTTCTCAGTTTCAATCATGTTTCTTAAATACTAACTATAAATTAGCGAGGAATAGCATAAAGACAAAGTTAATGTGACTTTCTGTCCTCAGCTAATAACAGCAATAGTTCAACCCCTTTTACTGCCCACATTTATCACGCTCATTACATAACAAACCCTAGGATCAAAAGAGAAAGCTGACACAGTACAAAGGCTGTGATTTACGCAAAACTTAAACAACACACAATATGGACAGACAAAGCCGACTGAGGAGAAACAGACCAAGATAAGGCCTACGGCAAAAACATAGGCAAACACAATGAGATGAATGATGAGCCTAAATTTATGTTACTCTAATTTTCCACTGTGTATTTAACTAAAATACATAACAAATGTTGAGTATGTTATGTACATTATCTTCTAGTATTTTAACTTATTATTGTTATAAACCATAATGCTTTTAAAGTTTACAAATATGCTACTGAAAAAATTACCAAGCACATTAATAAACATCAAAATTTTATAATTATCAACAATTTAATCAATATATTTCTTAGAATATATTTGTGACTTTTTTCTGTGACTTTATTTCTGTGACTTTTTTCTGATACAATTTTTCTTTTGTGACTTTTATTCCTAGCAAAAACTTCTTTTCTGTGTTTTTTTCCTGTGACTTTTTTTCTGTTATCCGTATAGTTGGCTAGTATATAGTAGGCCTATTACTATTATTTCTATAGGGCTAAATATTTTGATTTAATTGTTGATAATTGTAAAATGTTGGTGTTTATTAATTTGCTTGGTAATTTTATTAATAGTTAGTAGTAATAGCCTAATAGACGAATAGTGGCTTATACTACATAATAAATAATGGGTTAAATTTTATTTTTTTTATCTAGATTTATCTGTCTAGTCTATCTAGATCTAGATCCAATTAATTGTATTTAATAATAATGTAGTAATATAGGGCCTAATAATAGTTTTCATTGTTATGGCTGTTATAATAATGAGGCCTTTCTGTAGTCTATCACTAATTAGTAAGTAGGCTATATTACTATACACACTATATATATGGCCTATAGATCTACATCTAGACTATAGAGCAAAAATATTATTTATAATATTTAAATAGGATACAATTAGAATTTTTATAGATAATTAGTTAAATTAGGTAGGGCCTAAATACCCCATTAGTTATCTATTAATTATAAGCTGTTATGAGTTTTCATAAAATATATATTTTCATAATTATATAGAATAATATAAATAGACCTTCATAACTCTTACACACAATTACACTTTCAACATGTTTACTATACATGTCTAGAAAAAAAAAACTCACAGCAAATAAGTAAACATGTTCTGTGCAGGGGCGGAACTACAGTGCCGCCAGACCCCGCAATGCGGGGGGGCCCAGACCAATTGGGGGCCCAAAAATCCTGGCTAAATTATTTAAAAAAAAAAAAAATAAATAAATTAGGTGGAGGTCGAGTTATCTTTCTTCTACAGTTACAAACAAACACGATAGTCGGCAAACGTCTTTGAGAAAAATGCACTGACTATAGCTCGAGAGACCGCCAGACATATAGACAACTTCAAAGACGAAGCATCTGCCGGTACGCTTTGAAATCGGGCTGGGGAAATGTTGCGGCGAGGCGACTATCCTGGTCTTCTAGACGATCGGAAAAAGTCGGCACTATTGATGTAGATGTTTATCGGCGCTTTGTTGTCCCCTTCCCTTCCCAACTTTCTCTCCCCCCCCCCCTCCCCCCTACCCCTCACTTCTACCCCTCACCACACCCTTACTATTACAATAAGATGTAATGCATAGATTAACCAACCGTCTATGAACTGTAAACTGACCACTTCTGCACATTTTGTTAAAAACACTAGTCAGTAGTTGTTCATTTACCTGATGAACAGGGGCGGAACTACAGTCCCGCCAGACCCCGCAATGCGCGGGGGGGGGGGGGGGGGGAGGCCGTTTAGGGGCCCACGGCTAACCAAATTTTTTTTTTTTAAATTTTGAATTTAATTTTTGCCTTAATATTTGGTTTGTAAAAGAAAAACACTGTAGCTGCGGTACGATTATCTTTATTTTACAGTCACTATACCACGCTCTTCCGCAAAAGATAAAATCCATTACACAAACTACAGTGTAAAATTTAATGTGATTTTTGTGCACGATTACAAGACTTTCTCTATACTTCGTATATACGAGAAAGTAAAAACATTGTTATATTGTTTACATTATTAAAACACATATCTATGATTATGTGTTTAAACTACTGGCCTGAATTCTACAAAAAATATAATTATTTATTTCGATCTCATACATTTATAATTGCGTTCATTTTTACTTTAACAACTGTATCAATAAACTTGTAAAAGTATAAGTTATTTCCCTTCAGCGAAGCATTTGAAATTTGACTTTGCCGGCACGCTTTGAAATCGGGCTGGGGAAATGTTGCGGCGACCAGCGAGTCGGCGACTATCCTGGTCTTCTAGACGACCGGATAAAGTCGGCACTATTGATGTAGATGTTTATCGGCACTTTCTTGTCCCCTTCCAATGAACCTTCCCAACTCTCTCCTCTCCCCTACCCCTCACCTCTACCCCTCACCACACCCTTACTCTTACAGTAAGATGTAATGCGTAGATTAACAAACCGTCTATGAACTACTGTACTGTACCACGCTCTTCCGCAAAAGATAAAATCCATTACATTACTCTTCAAATTTTGAATGACTTCTTTGACTCGTTGCCCCCCCCCCCCCTCCCTTTGATAGCTAAATAGAGGACACGTAACTGTTTGACCGATCCTCCAAAGTATACTGTGGCGGATGGGGCAGGGGATGGGGACCAAAAAGGGGTTTAAAAAATTGTCGACAAATTCTTTACATATTTAAAACAGTTATTTATAGTTGTATTTTTTAACCATCGTCAAGGCCGAGTTCTATTTCCCTACAATCAAACACACGCTGTCGCCGGCAAAATTCTTTTAAAAAAAAACAACAAAGTCCATAGCACGAAAAGCCGCTACATATGAAGTGGGCTTTCAATACTATCATGATGCGCGGTGCTTATTCGCGGCATTGGTAGGGGACCCGAAATCCATTGTACATTTTTCAATGTTAATATATGTTTGTGATAGTGGTTGAATTTGTATCCTGTACTATCTTGTATCGTACAAATAATTTTAAAAAAATAATATAATACTAGAAACTTCAGTTTTATATACGTTTACTTGTTTTTGATTTTACAAGAAATATAGTAAACTTTTAAGGCCTATACTTCAAATTATCTCCCCTGAGTAAGTTTTACAATGGGCGATGCTGACGTACATAGATCAAGGCGTTTTGTTGTCCCTTTCAAGTTTTTTTCCCGAGCCGACCCCTATCCCATCCCTCTTTCTCAACCTCACAAGTATCGAGGAGATAAATGTATCGTTTATGAACTACTTCCTAACCGTACGATTCACCACTTCAGCACATTTTGTCAGACACTAGACAGCACTAGATCTAGTCAACACATATTAATTTACTTTCATAGTATTAGGCAAATCTAATTCACAAAACAGGGCAGGTAAGATTATTTTTTATATAATTATTTAGAAATTAATTAGAACGTTTCGAATTAATTGAACATTATTAATAGTCGTTGAGGTGGGGGTGTGTGAGGGTCTGGCTTTTTGTTAATCCCCCCCCCCCTCCCCTAAATCAGAAGGTTATCCAACGCGTGACCTGGCCACATACAGTTGTACATGTGAAAAACATTTTTCTCTCTAATATTATTATGCATTACTGCATCATTCACCCAATCGCCATGAAAACTTGGGAAGCTGTTGAGTACAGCCCCGCAAAGGTTTCTGTCATAGGCCTAACATTTGTACATATTTGAGTGGGGACTCCTAACGGAAATATGTGATTTAGCGCCCCGTGATACTGCATAAGTGGATGAGGTTACTACTTGAATACAACCGGCGTCAGTGTCATCCTGAGCGCATCACATATGAGCAAGTTGGCCCCCACAGACAGTCGTTTAAAAGTTCCCACAACACTAGGAATAAGTCTCGCTACAACACTCGATGACTAAATCTAATTAGGTGTCGCACCAATGTTTCTTCCAGGGTAGACTGTTTTCGGGGGAGGGGAGGGGAGGGGGGGGGAGCTCTGCCGGAAGAAACAATGTGTCACACCCATCACCCGTGCAGTAATGTAACCGGTAGCTCCAAGAGCCCCGTGACTCCCCTGACACCTGGGCCGTCGCAGAGAGATTTACAGCATGCCTTGGCGTGTCTAGTTGGTAGTGTGGACAAACCCGCGCCCTAAGATCCAAGAAATGAACTGCCGACATTGTTAACATTTGATTCAACTTCTGGAAAACAGGGCACACGGTTAGTAACGTTTTGATGAAAGCCTCAGTTTGGTGTGTTGGACTAGATTTAGAAAGGGGCCAGCTCGTGTGTTGGAAAACCTCTGATTTATTCGTGTACCAGATGTAATTTTTTTTAAATTGAGAGCGAACCTTGTTTTATATATATATATATATATATATATATATATATATATATATATATATATATATATATATATATATATATATATATATATATATATATATATATATATATATATATATATATAATATATATACATGGGGGGCCCAAAAAATTTTTTTGCGGGGTGGCCCATTTTTTCTAGTTCCGCCACTGGTTCTGTGGTGTAAATGTTTTCATATAACATCATCTTTTTGAGAGCTTTTTCCCTAGAAAACAGTTTGTGTGTGTGTGTGTGTGTGCCCTGACAAACGAGATTTTTGAGAGCTGTAAAGTGAACTAAAATTTGCTTTGACAGACGAGAAAAATTTGACATGAGTAAAATTTGTCATTTGAGAAAAATTTGAGATATGAGAAACTGGATTAGCAGGTTTAATTGTTCGTATAAAGACATACCTCGAAAAAGTTGCAACTGATTGTGCATTGGGACTACTAATGACATTCTGTAATGGTTGGGAATAAAACCTTTGACTAGCTTATTTGAACAGTCTGTGTGGAATAGTGAGGAATGTGAGAAAAGCGTGGCTAAAAAACTAAGACCTGCGAAGAGAAAATCAATGAGGAAAATTAAGTGAAAGTAACAAAAAATTATATGGTAATGTTTAAGTTCAATTATGTTCAGTGAAGTTGAAGTTCTAAGTTTAGGGAGAATGTGTACCGGTCAGAATGTAACGAGTAAAGGGATTAAATTGACAGAAAAAGCTTAGCATTAACTCTGAGTAAGTGAAAGAAGTGAAGTCAGCTGATTTTCAAGGTAGAAACACTTTAGAAAACAAGTCTATTTTTTTCTATAATGGTTTTTTATTTTACTAAACAATATTTGTCCTGCATAAACAAACTTTTCTTATTAAAAAACACCTATCAAAAACAACTGGCATTTTAGGGGTTGGACCAGATTTATAATATTTTAATTGATTTTAATGGGGAAAATACAAGCAGTTTGACAAATGAGCAATATTTCGGAATGAATTAAACTTGCATCTCGATGTACCACTGTAAGTTTACTACAATTTTAAGCTTGACCCCTCGGGAAAATCTACTGGTGCTCATTTATTGGGCAAAACCTCCAGTAAAATGACATTAAAAAATTCTAGCCAAAATTGGGACCAGATCACCCACCAGAAGTTTCTGTGTAACTCAGATGTAGAAATCTATATAGAATCTAACTCTTAACATTTTTTTTTTTAATGGACAGGATTGATGCAAAAGCAGAAGATTATGTACCAGCATTCTAAAAAAAAAAGGTTGGTTATGACTTTGTTATTAAAGAATTTTAACCAAACAAATGTTTTAAAAAGTTTTTTGAAAGTTCACATGAGATACTTGAATATTTGTATTAAAGCGTATTAAATGTTTTCCTAATTTTGATGAAGTTTGTTATTGTGTAGAGGTGAAGGTTTGCAGTGCACCTGTTATATGATGCTGAAACAACAGCAAGAATTTTACACCAACTTGCTGCAAGCAAAGGATGCCACCATCAAACAATTAGGTGGGCCCTCTCATTATTTTAAAATAACAGAACTGATTAAATGTACTTGGTGATCATTCAAATGTTTTTTTTTAAATTTTTGTTATCATCTGTTTCTTAACCAATCCCCTAACTATAACTGTTAATATTAACCTATTCCCTAACTCTAACTGCAACCATTAACTTATTCCCTAACTCTAACTGCAACCATTAACCAATCCCCTAACTCTAACTGCAACCATTAACCAATCTCCTAACTCTAACTGCAACCATTAACTTATTCCCTAACTCTAACTGCAACCATTAACCAATCCCCTAACTCTAACTGCAACCATTAACCAATCCCCTAACTCTAACTGCAACCATTAACCAATCCCCTAACTCCAACTGCAACCATTAACCAATCCCCTAACTCTAACTGCAACCATTAACCAATCTCCTAACTCTAACTGCAACCATTAACTTATTCCCTAACTCTAACTGCAACCATTAACTTATTCCCTAACTCTCACTGCAACCATTAACCAATCTCCTAACTCTAACTGCAACCATTAACCAATCCCCTAACTCTAACTGCAACCATTAACCAATCTCCTAACTCTAACTGCAACCATTAACTTATTCCCTAACTCTAACTGCAACCATTAACCAATCCCCTAACTCTAACTATAACCCAGAGGCGTAGCGAGGGGGGGCGGGGGGGGGGGACATATGTCCCCGGGCGCCGACCTTAGGGGGGGCGCCAAATTGAAAGTTTGAGGGGGGGGGTGCAAATGAAAAGTTCGAGGGGGGGGGGGGTGCAAATCGAAAATTTGCTCCCGAGGGGGGCGCCAAATTGAAAGTATGTCCCCGGGCGCCGGGAAGGGTCGCTACGCCTCTGCTGTAACCATTAACCAATCCCTTAACTTGAACTGCAAACGTTAACCAATTCCATCAATTTAACTGTATATGTTATGCCACTCTAATTCTAGCCCTCATCCTATGTGTCTTGATCCTAACTCTGAACTTACAGCCTAACCGAATTAAACAAACACATTTTAACTGTCCTGTGTATGCTTTTAATAAGAATCAAAACTTTGTGTCACATGTAAGTCTTAAGTGTCACATGTAATTCATTTTAGTCTTTAATTGTGTATGTCAGTATTTGGTAAGTGGGAAAATTGATGTGATGACTGATTGCTAGCCATGTCCTGTCTCCAACTCAGTCTAACTGTCCTGTCTCTATCTCTCTCTAACTCAGTCTAACTGTCCTGTCTCTAACTCAGTCTAACTGTCCTGTCTCTAACTGTCTCTAACTCAAACTGTCCTGTCTCTAACTGTTCTGTCTGTAACTGTCTCTAACTCAGTCTAACTGTCCTGTTTCTAACTGTCTCTAACTCAAACTGTCCTGTCTCTAACTGTTCTGTCTGTAACTGTCTCTAACTCAGTCTAACTGTCCTGTCTCTAACTGTCTCTAACTCAAACTGTCCTGTCTCTAACTGTTCTGTCTGTAACTGTCTCTAACTCAGTCTAACTGTCCTGTCTCTAACTCAAACTGTCCTGTCTCTAACTCAGTCTAACTGTCCTGTCTCTTTATACCTTCAGAACTGAAAATTCAAACCATGAAAAGATCAAAACATGTACAACCACAAAGGAAAAAACTTCGTTTATACTCACTGTTACGTCTTGCTAGAGAGATAGGAAAATACAGAAGTAAATTGCAAATCAAGAAAACTCCAAAGAGAAAAGTTCAAGCACCATCATGGACAAAGTGTCTAAATATAGACACATCTAATGAACAGCCTAACCATTTTAATGTTGGGGACAATGATATGCAACAGCCCAGCCATTTTAAAGTTGGGGACAATGATATGCAACAGCCCAGCCATTTTAATGTTGGGGACAATGATATGCAACAGCCCAGCCATCTTAATGTTGGGGACAATGATATGCAACAGCCCAGCCATTTTAAAGTTGGGGACAATGATATGCAACAGCCCAGCCATCTTAATGTTGGGGACAATGATATGCAACAGCCTAACCATTTTAATGTTGGGGACAATGATATGCAACAGCCCAGCCATCTTAAAGTTGGGGACAATGATATGCAACAGCCAAGCCATCTTAAAGTTGGGGACAATGATATGCAACAGCCCAGCCATCTTAATGTTGGGGACAATGATATGCAACAGCCCAGCCATTTCAAAGTTGGGGACAATGATATGCAACAGCCCAGCCATCTTAATGTTGGGGACAATGATATGCAACAGCCTAACCATTTTAATGTTGGGGACAATGATATGCAACAGCCCAGCCATCTTAAAGTTGGGGACAATGATATGCAACAGCCCAGCCATCTTAATGTTGGGGACAATGATATGCAACAGCCCAGCCATCTTAAAGTTGGGGACAATGATATGCAACAGCCCAGCCATCTTAATGTTGGGGACAATGATATGCAACAGCCCAGCCATCTTAATGTTGGGGACAATGATATGCAACAGCCCAGCCATCTTAGTGTTGGGGACAATGATATGCAACAGCCTAACCATTTTAATGTTGGGGACAATGATATGCAACAGCCCAGCCATCTTAAAGTTGGGGACAATGATATGCAACAGCCTAACCATTTTAATGTTGGGGACAATGATATGCAACAGCCCAGCCATTTTAATGTTGGGGACAATGATATGCAACAGCCCAGCCATCTTAATGTTGGGGACAATGATATGCAACAGCCCAGCCATTTTAAAGTTGGGGACAATGATATGCAACAGCCTAACCATTTTAATGTTGGGGATAATGATATGCAACAGCCCAGCCATCTTAAAGTTGGGGACAATGATATGCAACAGCCTAACCATTTTAATGTTGGGGACAATGATATGCAACAGCCCAGCCATTTTAATGTTGGGGACAATGATATGCAACAGCCCAGCCATTTTAATGTTGGGGACAATGATATGCAACAGCCCAGCCATCTTATTGTTGGGGACAATGATATGCAACTTCTTAAAGTTAGAGTCAAAGACAATCTAGCCCAGGTGATATTATTTTTAAACCAATCAGAAAATTTCTACTGTTATTTTAAGTTTTGTTTAATTACTATAAATATGTTGTAAAACTGAATGCATTTTAATTTTGAAAAATAAAACCTATGTAAACAGGAACTAGTGAGCTTACAGCAGTTGAAGGAAATATTAATCGTACATTTGAGGAAAAGTTTTATCAAAAAATCTCATGAGTGAAATTTTTTTTAATGCTTCACTCTTTTATTTACATATTTAATATTTGAAATGTTTGTGTTTGATTTGAATCATTGAGTATCAAACCCTGGTCATGGTCAGTTTGTTTCATTCTTTGATTTATTTTTACCACAGCCTCCACCACCACTAGATGGAGCTTCATTAGATTACAGTTTAGTAAAGAATGGTAATTATAAACTAAGTTTTGAAAAAATGGTTTTGGCATTAAATATACTTCTACCTCGAGATATAGCCTACTTACTGAAATTGTAAATATAAATAACATCATGTGAAGTTGATTTTTTTTTTAGTTTAACAACGATTGTTTAGGGTTTTTGTTTTAGTTAAGCAATGATTATTTTCATAAGTACAGTGGTACCTCGTCGGAAAAGTGCCACATCATGAGATTTTATAGATAGGCTTTTATTTTTAGTTATTTAAATATTATTTTTTTGTTATATATTTAGTGCTTCTTACATAAAAGACAAATTTTATATCAAATTGCATTGTCATTAGGTCTTGACCCACATGCCAAGTTTAAAAGAAATTGGTCTGTTAGAAGTGTTTGAAATTTCCATTGCCAGTTTTGATCCATGACAACAGAAAAAAGCAGGACAATGAAATAAAAGCTTGTAAAAACAACTGGGGTGGCATTTTAGGGGATGGAACGGATCCTTGGCATTTTAATTAATTTCAATGGAGAAAATTGCTTTAAGTTTGAGATATGAGCAATGTTTAAATCACAAATTAAATGTAGCCTTTAATACATTTTCAATGTGATCCTAATTTTGTTGAAAATTTTTTTTTCTTGTGTTTGTCTAGCATTAAGATGTTGCAAGAATGAAGATGACCTTGACCTTATTTATATTGAAGACAGCGATGATGAGCTGACCAGCTCAGAGAGTGCCATTGAAGTTGTTTGTGTGTCCACTGAGGACAGTCTCTCTGAAGATAGCGATGTGGATCAACCATCTTTTGTGTCAAACAAGTTAGTGGATCATTAGTTTAGTGCTAGCATTAGCCAAAACCTTTAAACTAACACAAAAATTTAAGCCTAGTGTGAACCAAAACTTTTAACCTATAACAATATCTAAAATGAAAAGAGAGTTAAAATGTATAGGGCTCACCCTAAGATTTGCAGAATAGAACATGCTATACAAGTGCTGGGAAGGAAACTACAGTGGATGGTCAATCTTGAGAATGATCTGGAAAAGATCTTTTGAGAAGGGAATGGGAGAGTGTGAATTCACATGCAACCATGTCAGAAAAATAGCTAGTAATCAAAATTGAGGAAAATAACTATCAGTCAGAATCAAGGACAATAACTTCCAATCAGAATTGAGAAAAATAGCTACCAGTCAGAATGGACATAGATCTATATGAGTTGATAGAAATTCCCCCATCATCTATAATATAATGCTGGTGGTAGTTTGTCAGTCCTTCCTTCCTTCCTTCCTTCCTTGTGTCATCGCTATAGATTTTGGAACCATAAAAGTAAACATCGCACCATAAAAGTAAACATCGCACCATGCAGTGCCTTTCAGTGCTTCGCATTGTCTTATCATAAGTAATAGAGTAGGGATTGTTTATATAACGACTGAAATTTATTTTATGGTTGCCACTGTTTTTACTCTTTTGCATAACGTAAAGAAAATATTAAATACACGCAAATTGCTAAAACATATTAAAAGAATCAATGTCAAATATAATTTTCGTTTAGATTCCTAGAAAAAGTGGATACATTTTAATTATAACGAGCCGACCCGCAGCGTATCATACGCAGCTATTTAGTTGTTTTATTTTCTACTTTTCAGTAATTCATAGTTTGTGAATTCGACAGTACCAATGCTGCCACTGAAAATATTTGCTTTAAAACACTAACCCCCCCCCCCCCTTTCCCCTAACCCCGACCCTACACCCCCCCCCCCGTGAAAGCAGCCTCCTTTTAGTTATTTCTTAGTTACCTCCTGTAAGTTTAAAATCGAACTAAATTATCTGCCCCTAATAGAAACCCGGCTCTACGGCTCTACGATTTGTAAACATTTAGCGTGACCACAACTCACCAGACAATGTGGGGGTGGGGTGGGGGTGGTAGTGATAGTGATAGAGAGAAAGAGAGGGGACTGCAAGAAGGCGCTTGCAGCTTGTTTTTTAACGGCTCCCAGAAGAGAATTATATATATAGATAGGGTCGAAAAAACGAATTAATTATACTGTTTTGTAATTTTCCAAGGGAGGTAATTTAAAAATAAATTCAACGCACGCTAATTTAAAAAAATGTGATTCTAAAATCTACTGACCTCCTAGAAGGAATAAGTGATGCAATACTATAATTAGAAAAATGTGAATTCAAATCTGCAGAGGACATTATTGTAAGAGGACATTATTGTTGGAATATTATAATTAGCATGGATTGATAAAAGGATATCTTTTATTTATTTTATTCACTAAATGTCCTGTTTACTAATTATAATTTTTAATCAACTATTCCGCACTGTTATAGATGCGGCATCACGTTCATTAGGTGCGCAATGGAATTTAGTCATGAAATTCTATTGTAAATTTTTAAAATTTAAAGTACTGAAAAAAAATGCATGAGAAGATAAAGTGCAATATGGTAGGTAAAACACAGATATTTTAAATACTGCCTTTTATTTATTTTATACACTGAACTTACTGTTTACTAATTATTAATCTAACTTTCCGTTTGCGGACAAGCTTGGGTTTTTATAGTCATTCACTGAATCAGGCGGGTCCGTCGGCGCTTGGACAGAGTGCAATTTGGCGTCACGGGCTAAACTGTGAGCACCATGCGTTTACGTTTGCATTTAAGTTGTGTTTATGTTATGAGTGTTGTGTTTGTTTTTTCGTTTGTGTTTTTTACTTTCTCGTATATATGAAGTATAGAGAAAGTCTTGTAATCGTGCAAATCTCGATGTTTAGGGCTCCCTGAGTCAGAAAAACATAGTTTTGCCATCTTGTCCGTATGTCTGTGTGTGTATGTGTGTCTGTGTGTGTGTGTGTATTATATCAAAATCGTAGATCCGTATCAACTTTTGAGCAATTTCCGATAACCGTAAGTGGAACTTTTTCTACTTTGAATTTCTCAAAAGCCTATAACTTGATTACTTTTTCAGTTAGATAAATGAAATTTCACATGTAAGTAAAAGTTCTAATTCTCGACCGGAAGTAGTAATTTACGCTTTTTCCGATTTCTCAAAAAAACGCATGTGAATTTATAAAGTACTAATAATATATTGCACTATTACGCACATTTTATTTGGCATTCACTTACTGTGAAATTTTTTTTTATTCTATTCTATTATAAAAAAGTTTAAGTAATTAAAAATGGATTAAAAATATTGTCTATGTCTCGAGTTGCCATTCCCCGTAGTGTTACATTCGAATATTCGAGAAAGTTTAGGGGAGATCACTACCGGTTTATTTGAGTTTGTGTTTGCATTGTGTTTTGTGTTTTCATTTGTGTTTTTATTTGCGTTTGTTTTTTCTTTTGTGTTTGTGTGTTGCATTTGTTTTCGTTTGTGTTTTTATTCGCGTTTGTTTTTTCTTTTGTGTTTGTGTGTTGCATTTGTGTTTTCATTTGTGTTTGCATTGTGTTTGTGTTTTCTTTTGTGGTTGTGTTATGTTTGTGTTTTCTTTTGTGTTTGTGTTGTGTTTAGTTTTTTTTGTTCCCAAGTTAGTACATTTAAAAAAGATTTACTGTTGTGGAGCATGGGTACGCAGCTAGTTATTGTATACATAAATAAAAATCCTGTTTTTGTCTTCTAGCGATCATAAATTTAAAAAAAAAGCTTTATAAAAATTTTCAAATAATATTTTAAGAATCAAGAATATTCAAGTTGCAAATGTAGAGAAAATAATGTTTTGTCTTCAATTTTATAATAAAGTTATACTTTTTAAAATACTAGTTATGCCATGTACAGTAGGCTTGAAAAGCTGATTCCAAATGGTTCCAAATTTATGTTGCATATTTTTCAACCAAATTTTAATATTTGTGTCATAAGTACAAAACCAATTCTGGTTTTATTAAGGCTAGAAATATTCAAATAAATAATTACTAGTAATATAATAGTAATTTAACAAAAACTTTTTTTTTTGGATTAGTAGAGTCAGAGTGTTGTGGTGATAGGGGATGTTATATTATTTAATATAAATACAATTCTAGGCTATAAATCATAGACCACTATTGTGTATTTTATCATTGAAAACAATTGTTCTGACTTTCATTGTTTTACTCTCCCTGGCCATTCCAGTTGACTTCAAGAAGAGGTTGAGGGCGGTTTTTTAAAATATTTGAATTAATTGATAAAATAATTCTAATTGACTTTTCAACAAGTTATATTCAATACAAAAATATGAAAATTAATGTAATCGATATTTCCAAAACAGTTTTAAGTTTTTAAACTGTAACTAGAATTTTATAGCTTGCCATACTTTTTTTTAAAGATTTTATTTAAAAATCAGTATGATTACATAGACTTTTCAAGACTATTTCAACAGAGATGTTTTCATTTTATCAGTGAAAATTTAGTGACAAAATAGAAACAGCCACGTTGTTGTAAGCCTTTTTTTTAAAAAACTTGAAGTTACTGAAAATACTAAAAACATCAAATACATTTAATTTTTAGCAAAAGTCTGACAAAAACTAAACATTCAGTTTTCTATAACCATCTTTATTTTAACAACTACATTGTAGATGATTTTTAAAATATTTAATGGGGCTTTTAAGTAATCTAATTCGAAAAAGTTGGGGGGGGGGGGGGCGCAGGAGGTGGGTATCATGTCCATAATGGTATGTTAACCAGACCTTTTTATCTCAATCTAGTTGTTGGTGGATAACCCTAACCCTCATTGGCTAATAATTTGATGTTGGCTAAACTTGATTGGTTACAGGGCAACATCAATGTACGAGATACCATCTGGCAGTGATATCCCATTACAGTGTGAGACCCCATCAGTTTCAGGGACCCCATCAGGTTCTGGGACCCCATCACGTTCTGGGACCCAATATGTGGAAACGCCGCATGTGAAAGTTGTAAGAAAGAAAGCTGAGAGAGAAAAATTACCAGGAGCCTCTTGTGGCATGTGTGAAAAGGTATCTGTTAACTTTTCTATCGGATTAGATCAGTTTGTTAACTTTTCTATCGGATTAGATCAGTTTGTTAACTTCTTTACCTGACTAGATCAGTTTGTTAACTTCTCTATCTGACTAGATCAGTTTGTTAACTTTTCTATCGGATTAGATCTGTTTGTTAACTTTTCTACCTGACGAGATCAGTTTGTTAACTTTTCTACCTGACTAGATCAGTTTGTTAACTTCTCTACCTGCCTAGATCAGTTTGTTAACTTCTCTACCTGGCTAAATCAGTTTGTTAACTTCTCTACCTGCCTAGATCAGTTTGTTAACTTTTCTACCTGACTAGATCAGTTTTTAACTTCTCTACCTGACTAGATCAGTTTGTTAACTTCTCTACCTGACTAGATCAGTTTGTTAACTTCTCTACCTGCCTAGATCAGTTTGTTAACTTCTCTACCTGCCTAGATCAGTTTGTTAACTTCTCTACCTGCCTAGATCAGTTTGTTAACTTCTCTACCTGACTAGATCAGTTTGTTAACTTCTCTACCTGACTAGATCAGTTTGTTAACTTTTCTACCTGACTAGATCAGTTTGTTAACTTCTCTACCTGACTAGATCAGTTTGTTAACTTTTCTACCTGACTAGATCAGTTTGTTAACTTTTCTATCTGACTAGATCAGTTTGTTAACTTCTCTACCTGACTCGATCAGTTTGTTAACTTCTCTACCTGCCTAGATCAGTTTGTTAACTTAAATATGACCTAGCCTGTTTTTTTGGACCATGTCTATATAATATCTATTGAACAGTACTTTCAAAGCTTTGGATCTGTATCCTCTCTACTAAAGATGCACAGTAGTTCAAGACACAGGGAGAGATACCCTCGGCCAAAAACTCCAGAACATTTTTGGGACTTGGACTTTGCTGATGTGGAAGAGATTACACAATGTAAGTTTGGCAGATGTACCCCACCCCTCCCACCAGGACAATAACCCACAGCTTTACCTTGCTCCACCCAAAACATTTTTTTAGAACGACAAGGCAGATGTGTGTTTAAAACAGCTGTATGACAGATGTGTGTTAGAACTTCTGTAGGGTATAAATTAGTATTGTTTTAGGTAAGTTTGAAGAAAGGTCAGTGGGCATTTGTTGAAAATATCTTAAGATTAATTGAAGTTTTTATCTGAAACCATTGAATATAGGTTGTCAAAGGGAGGCAACACCTCATCCACAGATTGCCCGACGTAAAAGGCCACTGCTGAAAAAATTTACTTCAAAAAATGAAAGATCTGATGCAGCAATAACACATTCAAATTTGTCTTGACAATCTAAGCCAAACATTTTCTGGACAATCTAACCCAAACATTGTCTGGACAATCTAACCCAAACATTGTCTGGACAATCTAACCCAAACATTGTCTGGACAATCTAAGCCAAACATTGTCTGGACAATCTAACCCAAACATTGTCTGGACAATCTAACCCAAACATTGTATGGACAATCTAACCCAAACATTGTCTGGACAATCTAACCCAAACATTGTCTTGACTATTTCTTCCATACAAAACTTCCAATGATCATTTGTGTAAACTTTGACCTCTCTTAAAATAGAATGTTACCAATTTTCTTGGAATAGATTTATTCATCATCAGTATGTAATCCAGACATGTTCACAAACTTTATGAGCAATTTTGTAATGGCATTCATCTACTTCAACCATAATCAGTTATAAATAACTATGTGAACAGCTTTATAAAACTTTTAATGTTACCAGCTTTACAAAACTTGTAATGTGACATTATGTGACCAGCTTTATAAAAGTTTTAATGTGGCATTATGTGACCAGCTTTATAAAACTTTTAATGTGACCAGCTTTATAAAAATTGTAATGTGGCATTATATGACCAGCTTTATAAAAGTTGTAATGTGGCATTATATGACCAGCTTTATAAAACTTTTAATGTGACAAGCTTTATAAAACTTGCAATGTGGAATTATATGACCAGCTTTATAAAACTTTTAATGTTACCAGCTTTATAAAACTTGTAATGTGACATTATATGATCAGCTTTATAAAAGTTGTAATGTGGCATTATGTGACCAGCTTTATAAAAGTTGTAATGTGGCATTATATGACCAGCTTTATAAAAGTTGTAATGTGGCATTATATGACCAGCTTTATAAAAGTTGTAATGTGGCATTATATGACCAGCTTTATAAAAGTTGTAATGTGGCATTAAGTGACCAGCTTTATAAAAGTTGTAATGTGGCATTATATGACCAGCTTTATAAAAGTTGTAATGTGGCATTATGTGACCAGCTTTATAAAACTTTTAATGTGACCAGCTTTATAAAAGTTGTAATGTGACATTATATGATCAGCTTTATAAAAGTTGTAATGTGGCATTAAGTGACCAGCTTTATAAAACTTTTAATGTGACCAGCTTTATAAAAGTTGTAATGTGGCATTATATGATCAGCTTTATAAAAGTTGTAATGTGGCATTATATGACCAGCTTTATAAAAGTTGTAATGTGGCATTATGTGACCAGCTTTATAAAAGTTGTAATGTGGCATTATATGACCAGCTTTATAAAACTTTTAATGTGGCATTATATGACCAGCTTTATAAAAGTTGTAATGTGGCATCAAGTGACCAGCTTTATAAAAGTTGTAATGTGGCATTATATGACCAGCTTTATAAAAGTTGTAATGTGGCATTATGTGACCAGCTTTATAAAACTTTTAATGTGACCAGCTTTATAAAAGTTGTAATGTGACATTATGTGACCAGCTTTATAAAACTTTTAATGTGACCAGCTTTATAAAAGTTGTAATGTGACATTATATGATCAGCTTTATAAAAGTTGTAATGTGGCATTAAGTGCCCAGCTTTATAAAACTTTTAATGTGACCAGCTTTATAAAAGTTGTAATGTGACATTATATGATCAGCTTTATAAAAGTTGTAATGTGGCATTATATGACCAGCTTTATAAAAGTTGTAATGTGGCATTAAATGACCAGCTTTATAAAAGTTGTAATGTGGCATTATATGACCAGCTTTATAAAACTTTTAATGTGGCATTATATGACCAGCTTTATAAAAGTTGTAATGTGGCATTATGTGACCAGCTTTATAAAACTTTTAATGTGACCAGCTTTATAAAACTTTTAATGTGACCAGCTTTATAAAACTTGTAATGTGGCATTATATGACCAGCTTTATAAAAGTTGTAATGTGACCAGCTCTTATAAAATTTGTAAAGTGACATTAAATGACAAGCTTTATAAAAGTTGTAATGTGGCATTATGTGACCAGCTTTATAAATGTTTTAATGTGGCATTATGTGACCAGCTTTATAAAACTTTTAATGTGACCAGCTTTATAAAACTTTTAATGTGACCAGCTTTATAAAACTTTGTAATGTGACCAGCTTTATAAAACTTGTAATGTGGAATTATGTGACCAGCTTTATAAAACTTGTAATGTGGAATTATGTGACCAGCTTTATAAAAGTTGTAATGTGGCATTATATGACAAGCTTTATACAATTGCCGTTCTTATTTAAAATCATTTTAAATGAAAAAATTGTTTTAGGATTTTTGTTATTTAATTAAAGTTTATATAATAAACAATATGTCAATTCTTATCCCCCACATATCAAGTCTTAGCCACTACAACATGTCAAGTCTTAGTCTCTACAACATGTCAAGTCTTCAGAGGTGTTACAGACTGTATTATTGGGTATCTTTATCAGAGGCGTATCCAGGTTTTCGTTGTAGGGGGAGCGAAAAGAGCAAAAAAAGGCGCCGAATTTTTAACACGTTCTATATACGTGTATTACATATATATATATATATAATTACTAGATGTATGTCATTACTTCGCTATGATGTAAAATAAGTAGCACTCTGAAGAAATAAGATAAAACACAATGTAGGCCGACAAAAAAAAAATTGTATCAATAAAAAATATACACACACTACAACCAAAAAACAATGAACGTAACACAAATCTGTTTTGTAGTTCTTGTAAAAAAAAAAATTCTTACATAATAATTCCTGGGAAATTATTTAAGACAAGTGAAATAGGGGAAATAATCACACTATTAATATAAATATTTATATATCCACAAATTTGATTATAAATGTCAAAACAAATAAATAATTACTTTAGAATATTATGAAATTGTTTAACACTATTTGTGCTTACAAAATGTTTTGTCTATAATCAAAATTTAATATATCGTCATCATAAATGCTAAAGTAATACAGCATAATGAAAGTTTTTAAAATCAGAGTTGGTATAAAAGCTCGCTTTTCTATATTATTGAACCACATTCGGAATAAAAGCCTACATATAACTAAATATAGGTCTTTTAGTTCAGATCATATATTTTTAATTAACTACTGCTTCTTTGTGTTCTTTAAAGATCATTTTTTAACATCGTGATAGGTATGGGTTGGATCACTGTATTGATCACACACCTTTTTACTGGTAATTGCAAAAACAATATTCACAGAGTTTTACGTTTAAAAAGCTAATTTTCTGGCGGTATGGTACTTTGTTACATCATTACGCGTTTTTCTACAAGTACTTAACAGATCAGTTCGGGGTGGGTTGGGGGGGGGGGTTCAACTTCATTCACCACTGTCCGGTCACTTTAGGTCAATTATCCAACCCAGTGTATACCTAGGTGTGACATTAATGTCACTCTACACAATTGTGGTGGTGAGGTGGGGTTGAAACTGTTTCATATAATTTGTAATCGTAATCACTATAGCCCAAACTGTAAGAATACTACTACTTCATCGTGATGAAGTTGTTGACCTTGTCAAAATTTCCCCACCACTACGCAGTTTGCTCATAAATAAATTTAAATAGAGGTGCAACATCTGTTGTATTTGTTTCTGTATTGTAATTTTTTTAAAATTAATCACACGATTCAAACTTTATATATAAAGTAATTAAGTGTGAAGTTTTATGTATAACCTTTTCTAATTCAATTATTCGTAAGCAAATACATTATACAGTTGCCTTAAACTTAACACCCCTCTTGCCAAGTGGTACTACCCGTAGAGGTTTTTTTAAACATTGCAATGCATCGTATTGGTTATTTTTAGCATGGCAAACTGAAGCAGCTGTTAATATGTGTTGTAAACGTAGACACTACTAGAATAGTACAATAATGCTTAATTGCTGCATGAAAAGAAATCTTGTGATTTACAAAGATGTGCCGACCAAAAATATTTTTTTAACAAATATCATTGTTTAAAACTTTGAGTTTAAAAACTTTCCAAAAAGGCGCCACTTTGCTGAAAATAGCCAGAGGGGGAGCGGCCGCTCCCCCTGCTCCCCCCTGCGTACGCTACTGATCTTTATATATAATTCTCTTCTAGGAGACGCTAGAAAACAAGCTGTAAACGCGCTCCCTACCATCCCATTTGGTGAGCTGTGGTTCACTCTAAATTTTTACAGAGCCGGGTTTAGTGACGACTATTAGGGGCAGATAATTTAGTTTGAAACGATTTTAAACGTGGGGTGGGGGGGGGGGGGGTAACTAAGTGGAGTTTACTTTAACGGAGGGGGGGGGGGTTAACGTCCTTAACGAGCTACTTATAGTGTTTTAAAGAAATATTTTCAGTGGCAGCGTTGGTAGTGTCGAATTCACAAATTATGAATAACTGAAAAGTAAAAAAAAAAACAACTAAATAGCGGCGTATGATATGCCGCGGGTCGGCTCGTGTTTATTATATTGTGTTTTACATGAAGTTGCTTGAATGTAGAGTACCTGGCCAACGGAGTCTGAGCGACTCGTCATGTATTTTTCCATGCTCTTGTGAGATCGCTCATTGACGTAAGGGGAGAGAAAGTGGTGTATAAAAAGTGGAGCGCAAGATGAACAAGGGTGCTTGCCTGTGATTGTGTAGTAAGATGTCACCACGTCAGTTTGTTCTAGACTATAATGTAATAGTTATTTTTCTACTGTGGAATATTATTATTTCTTGTGGATCTATGTAAATAAAGTTTGAAGTTACAAAGCACTGTTGATCGTATTCTTGGATGAACGAACCCACAATAACGACAGTATCATCCTATCAACAATATTACTGTTGTTACAAGAGGCGTAGCGAGGGGGGGGGGGGAAACGACGACGACGACGGGGGGGGGGCATTTGTCCCCGGGCGCCGACTTTAGGGGGCGCCAAAATGGGTTGGAAAAATTAAATTGAAAGCTTGAGGGGGGGGGGGGGTACAAATCGAAAGTTTTTCCCCGGATGCCGGGAAGGGTCGCTACGCCTCTGCAAATCTTAGCCCCCCCCCCCCCCCCCCCTTGCAAAGCCTTAGCCTCTACAACATGTCAAGTCTTAGCCCCCAACCCCCCTGCCAAGTCTTAGCCTCTACAACATGTTAAGTCTTAGCCCCCCCCCCCCCCCCCATGTCAAGTCTTAGACCAAATCCCCTGCGCCACAATCCCCTGATTAAGACTATCCCCACTGTCTGGATGCATTCTCGGTGACTATAAATATCTCTCTAGCTGAGCCTGACCATCAGAACATACCATAGATTGGTGAATTATTGTATTCTTTTGGAAACGTTTATTCCATTTGAGAACAGCGGCCCTTCCATGAACACATGACACTAAGTGGGTTACTGACGTCAACGTAGTGGTGTCGCTATGTCGGGTGTCACCCGGTGCGGCACCACATGTATGTGTATGTATATATAGGTATATAAATATATATATATATATATGTCTACATATGCCTTAAATATAGTTGCAATTGGTGTCACCCCACTCCCATTTAGCCTATTGGTTGTAATTTGTAAGCACATTATATTAATCCAACTATTAATTCAAATGGAAAAATCATCGTAAATTATTAGATTTTGGTGTCACCCCCTCCACGGTCGTTGATTGACTTATCAGTTATTTCAAATACTCAACAAAACCATCTTTCCTCTGTAAATTTTGCAGTTGGTGTAACTCCCCCCCCCCTATCTCTGTGTGATAGTTTTTAAGAGTGCACAGTTAATAGTAAAGTTTATCTATAGTCAACTATTTATACAGGTGGATTAACTCTAATGAACCCATAATTGAAATGAAAAAAAAAAAACATTTTTCTTCTATATATTATGCAAGTTTTCGCCACGGTGTCACCCCAGCCTCGCGACGCCTCTGCGTCTACGTATGTTTGGTGAATGGAGTTAAGTCGTATGGTAAATGACAAAGATAGTCAAACATTAAATGTACAGCAAGCATTATACCCGCCACCTCCCTTTCATACCAACATTTCGAGTTTTGAATAGTTATTAGACTAAGATCTAGGTCTAAGTGTTTTTTTTGTCGTGATAGTCGTTGATACAATTGAGGAGAACACGAAAACTCCGTGTGTGTATATCTGTAAGGCACACACAAACCAAAGGCGATCCACCTTTATCTGGCACGGAACCAGAATAGGCGATCACGTGATCTGAGGTCATGTGATCAATGAAACCTAGAGCGAGAAATGATTGCATTCAACTATTTATAACTTCCGCAGATAGTTGGTTGTTTGTAGAATTTAAAGGCTACATACAAATGGCTTTTTATATAGTATTAGGGTTGTAATTGAAGCTTGTGTTGAGGCGGTCTCTGCAGATGGTAATATGGTGGTGTTTGTTGAAAATGGTGTTGAGGTGGTGATTTGGTAAGGTTTAGGGTAAGAAAAAGACGATCCATTTATTTAAAAAAAAATGCATAAAACATTTAAATAAATTTTAAAAAATATACTATAAAATTAACCTCCCTTAACTTCAGTGGCCGCCGACCTTATGGGGGCGCCAAAATGGGTTGGAACTACAAATTGAAAGGCTGATGGGGGGGGGGGGGGACGACTACACATATCCCCGGCCGCCGACCTTATGGGGGCGCCAAATTGGGTTGGAACTACAAATTGAAAGGCTGATGGGGGGGGGGGGGTGATGCAGATGAAAAGTTCGAGGGAGGGGGTGTGGAAATCAAAAGTTCGAGGGGGGGGGGTGCAAATCGAAAGTTTGTCCCCGGGTGCCGGGAAGGGTCGCTACGCCTCTGCAAAACTTTCTCGACTATTCTTATATAACACTATGGGGAATGGTAACTCGGGATACAGACATGATTTTTAATCCATTTTTAATTGCTTAAAACTTTTAAAATAGATAGAATCTCGTACAAAAAAGAATTGCGCACCAAGGAAAGCCAAACAATAAGTGTATAATAGTGCGGAATACTAATACTTAAAAATTAATTTGCGTTTTTTACTTTCTCGTATATACGAAGTATAGAGAAAGTCTTGTAATCGCGCAAAAAAAAAAAATCGAGATTTTTTTACAAATCTCGACGTTTTATACCTCACTGATACGGAAAAACATAATTTTGCAATCTTGTCCGTATGTCTGTGTGTGTGTCTGTTTGTGTGTGTGACTGTGTGTGTGTAAACACGATAACTTGAGTACCGTTACAGCTATGTTGATGAAATTTCATATATAAGTATTTTATCAAAATCGTAGATCCGTATCAACTTTTTAGCGATTTCCGGTAACCGGAAGTGGTAATTTTTCTACTTTGAATTTTTCAAAAGCTTATAACTTGAGTACTATTTCAGATTGATAAATGAAATTTCACATTTAAGTAAAAGATCTAATTCTCTACCTTCTCTCAAATTTTGAATAATTTCCGTTGACCGGAAGTACTAATTTACGCTATTTCCGATTTCTAAAAAAAAACGCATGTAAATTTATAAAGTACTAATAATATTGCGCACTATTATGCACATTTTGTTTTGCCGTTCGCTTGGTGCGCAGTTCTTTTTTCTACTAGATTTTATTCTATTTTTAAAAGTTTAAGTAAACAAAAATCATGTCTATATTCCGAGTCGCCATCCCACGTAGTGTTATATTAGAATATTCGAGAAAGTTTAGGGGAGATCACTCCCTGTTTATTTTTTGACAAATCGGAAATTACGCAAATTACTACTTCCGCTAAACGGAAATTACTCAAAATTTGACAGAAGGCAGAACTTTAGATCTTTTACTTATATGTGAAATTTCGTTTATCTATCTGAAACAGTACGCAAGTTATAGGCTTTTGAAAAACCAAAAGTAAAATTAGTTCCACTTTCGGACAGGGAGATAAAAACAGAGGAAGAAAGTTAAAAAAAACTTGTAAAAATGAGCTCATGATAAAAGCCGCTATAGCTGGAAAAGTTGAAGCTAGTGGCTAGGTTTAGTGATTGCAAACACGCTGTTTAATGATTGTTGAGAGGCTGTTTAATGATTGTTGAGAGACTGTTTAATGATTGTTGAGAGGCTGTTTAATGATTGTTGACAGACTGTTTAATGATTGTTGACATGCTGTTTAATGATTGTTGAGAGGCTGTTTAATTATTGTTGAGAGGCTGTTTAATGATTGTTGAGAGGCTGTTTAATGATTGTTGAGAGGCTGTTTAATGATTGTTGACAGGCTGATTAATGATTGTTGACACGCTGTTTAATGATTGTTGAGAGACTGTTTAATGATTGTTGACAGGCTGTTTAATGATTGTTGAGAGGCTGTTTAATGATTGTTGACTGGCTGTTCAATGATTGTTGAGAGGCTGTTTAATGATTGTTGACTGGATGTTTAATGATTGTTGAGAGGCTGTTTAATGATTGTTGAGAGGCTGTTTAATGATTGTTGAGAGGCTGTTTAATGATTGTCGAGAGGCTGTTTAATGATTGTTGAGAGGCTGTTTAATGATTGTTGAGAGGCTGTTTAATGATTGTTGACAGGCAGTTTAATGATTGTTGAGAGGCTGTTTAATGATTGTTGACAGGCTGTTTAATGATTGTTGACATGCTGATGACAGATGACACAATGTTAGCCGCTAGATCAAAATGTTAAAGTCAGGCACGCCAATATGGTTGTTTAATTCATGAAAGTTTGATTTAGTGCGATGCAGTGTTTACAAGCCGTTTATTCAATACATTAAAAAGTGCTCGGTTAGATCAATAAAATGTGAGTCTACACAAACTAAACTCCCTCCACCTCCCTCCACCCCCCCCCCCCCCCCCCCCACCCCCCCACCGACATGACGGTCTCATGTTACCTTTCAAGTTTGCGAGAAGACCTGGACAATATGAGGCACCCAGAGCACTTCAAGCAACAAACCTCCGACTTGAAGACACACAGCTGAGGTGAAAAAACGTTCAAACCATTTTTCACGCATGATTGGAAGCGTGACGTAGTTGGTGTTTACACTTGACACCGTGGCGTGTTTGGTTTCACTGGCCCACCTTCACCTGGTACTTTTGTCACCGTGTCATTGAGCTAAACGACACTCTGCCCCCCCCCCCCCCCCCCATAAACAGGTGGGGTGGGCTGGGTGGGCTGGCACTCTAAGAGATCATCATATTATCAGAGATCGATTGGCCAGACATTCCGTCAGGGCCGAAGAGGTCGCAGCCTTATCACAGCGAGTGGACAGCCGTTGGTTTTTAATTCGGTTCTTGAAAATAACATTCGCATTATTCATTCAGTGTCATATTTAAAATTCTCCCATACGAGTCGTTCTCTTTACGGTACGTATTACTAAGATTTTAGTTAATTAATTAATTGATATACAAAGTAGAAAATGTAAAAATCTCTCACTGCTAGAATGTTTTATGAAAAGAAGTTAATAACAGATGGCCAAATACAGATGGCCAGATACAGATGGCCAGATACAGATGGCCAAATACAGATGGTCAAATATAGATTGTCAAATATAGATTGTCAAATACAGATGGCCAGATAATAATAAAATGACTAAATATAGAAGGCTAAATATAATGGCCAAATATAATAGCCGAAAATTGATGGCTTAATATAGTGGCCAAATTATAGAAGGCTAAATATATTGCCAAATATAGATGGCCAAATATAGATTGCCAAATATAAGATGGATAAATACAAATGGCCAATTAGGGCTTTTAGATGTAAAAATACAAATGGCCAAATATAGATGGTCAAAATTTATATAGAAGGCTAAATGTAGTTGCCAAATATAGATTGCAAAATATAGATGGCCAAATATTATAGCCAAATACAGATGGCTAAATACAGATGGCCAAATTTGGATTATTTACAGATGGCCAAATATAGATAGGCAAATATAGATGGACAAATATATTTGGGCAAATATCGATGGCAAAATATGTCCAAAAATAAATGTAGATCGACCTATGGTAAAACTAATATTTATTTTCAGGAGAAAAACTTCCACGGTATTGTTTAAAGCTAATACCCGGAGAGACAGTTGACCCAGAGTTGTCCCTGGAGAGACAGTTGACCCAGAGTTATCCTTGGAGAGACAGTTCACCCAGAGTTGTCCCTGGAGAGACAGTTGACCCAGAGTTATCCTTGGAGAGACAGTTCACCCAGAGTTGTATCTGGAGAGACAGTTGACCTATAGTTGGCCAAGAGTTTGACTAGGAGAGACAGTTGACCTATAGTTGGCCAAGAGTTTGACTAGGAGAGACAGTTGACCTATAGTTGGCCAAGAGTTTGACTAGGAGAGACAGTTGACCTATAATTGGCCAAGAGTTTGACTAGGGTGAGACAGATGACCTATATTTGGCCAAGAGTTTGACTAGGAGAGACAGTTGACCTATAGTTGGCCAAGAGTTTGACTAGGAGAGACAGTTGACCTATAGTTGGCCAAGAGTTTGACTAGTAGAGACAGTTGACCTATAGTTGGCCAAGAGTTTGACTAGGAGGGCCATCGATGGCCAACATGTCCCATCTATTAGCCAGCTGTCTTTTGATGTTAACTTACATGAAGATGGTAGCATGTCAAGTTCCTGTGAGTCAATTGTCATATATCATTATATTATCAACTCACTTGACATATATCACTATATTAGCAGCTTACTTGATATATATCATTATATTAGCAGCTCACTTGACATATAGCATTATATTAGCAGATCACTTGTCATATATCATTATATTAGCAGCTCACTTGACTTATATCACTATATTAGCAGCTCACTTGAAATATATCATTATATTAGCAGCTCACTTTTGTTAAATGATTCACTTGTTCTTTCAACTTGAATTTGTTGAATGATTCACTTGTTCACTCAACTTGAATTTGTTGAATGATTCTCTCGTTTACTCAACTTGAATTTGTTGAATGATTCTCTCGTTCACTCAACTTGAATTTGTTGAATGATTCTCTCGTTCACTCAACTTGAATTTGTTGAATGATTCTCTCGTTCACTCAACTTGAATTTGTTGAATGATTCTCTCGTTCACTCAACTTGAATTTGTTGAATGATTCTCTCGTTCACTCAACTTGAATTTGTTGAATGATTCTCTCGTTCACTCAACTTGAATTTGTTGAATGATTCTCGCGATCACTCAACTTGAATTTTTTGGACCAACAGATCATCACGCCCTTCACACGACCCTACAACATTCACGAAGACACAATCATAGAGACATCTATTGTAGAGGTGAGTTTAGTGGTTGTCAATGTTGGTCAGTGGTTGTCAGTGGTTAGTCAGTGGTTGTTAGAAGTAGTCAGTGGTTGTCAAAGTTGGTCAGTGGTTGATCAGTGGTTGGTAAAGGTTGGTCAGTGGTTGTCAGTGGTTGGTCAGTGGTTGTCATGGTTGGTCTGTGGTTGTCAAAGGCTGGTCTGTGGTTGTCAGTGGTTGTCATTATTTGGTCTGTGGTTGTCAGTGGTTGTCTGTGGTTGTCAAAGGTTGGTCAGAGGTTGTTAATGGTTGTCAGTGGTGGTTAGAGGTTTTCAGAGGTTGTTAAAGGTTGGTATTTGGTTGTCAAAGGTTGTTCTGTGGTTGTCAGTGGTTGGTCCGTGAAAGGTTGATCCGCGAAATGCCGCCGAAATTTGCAATTATAAATTCTATTTATATGTACACATGTATTTAAAGCGGCCAAATAAATGTAAATAACAAAACTAAAGCCTTGTACATGGATCAAACCACAGGTCAAGTGTACTAATCCTGGTGACGCCTGTCTGTGTAACGTTAAGGAAATTAACCCAGTCAACGGTCCCTTCACTGTATGGAAGAAAACTTCGACGTCAGGTTGGTCGCTGGAGTTATCGCCCCTAGTGGGCTGAGTTATTGCCACCACTAAGTAGAGTTATGGTCTTTAGTGGGTGGAGTTATAGTCCCTGATGGGTAGAGTTATGGTCCCTGATGGGTAGAGTTATAGTCCCTGATGGGTAGAGTTATGGCCTTTAGTGGGTGGAGTTATCCCTGATGGGTAGAGTTATGGTCCCTGATGGGTAGAGTTATAGTCCCTGATGGGTAGAGTTATGGTCCCTGATGGGTAGAGTTATGGTCCCTGATGGGTAGAGTTATGGTCCCTGATGGGTAGAGTTATGGTCCCTGATGGGTAGAGTTATGGTCCCTGATGGGTAGAGTTATGGTCCCTGATGGGTAGAGTTATGGTCCCTGATGGGTGGAGTTATGGCCTTTAGTGGGTGGAGTTATCCCTGATGGGTAGAGTTATGGTCCCTGATGGGTAGAGTTATGGCCTTTAGTGGGTGGAGTTATCCCTGATGGGTAGAGTTATGGTCCCTGATGGGTAGAGTTATAGTCCCTGATGGGTAGAGTTATGGTCCCTGATGGGTAGAGTTATGGCCTTTAGTGGGTGGAGTTATCCCTGATGGGTAGAGTTATGGTCCCTGATGGGTAGACTGTTGAATATCTCATGATTCAACTTGTGATTTCAATGTCCTGTTTTCGTGACTTTAATTTTAAGCTTAAATGTTTCAATGTATAAAAAAAAACACACTGGCGAATATATTGACCACTCCTCTCCCTCCCCCCCCCCCTCCCCCCCCAGCCTTCTACTGCTACTACACCGGCCAGGCCCAGGGAGGAAAACTGTCATTTAAAACAAACCCCACCTACTTCATCACCATCGAGTGTCGTAACGAGCTGGACACCAACTCCTCCACCACCCTCCTAGAGATCGACGTCCAGCAGAACCAAGCTCCGGTCATTTCAAACTCGAACTATCCCAGAGGTCAGCGTGCAGTTACATAAGCGTCACTAATCCTATCATAGGCGTCACTCTCATTCTTACATAGGCGTCACTCTTATTCTTACATTGGCGTCACTCTCTTTCTTACATAGGCGTCACTCTTATTCTTACATAGGCGTCACTAATCCTAACATAGGCGTCACTCTCTTTCTTACATAGGCGTCACTCTCTTTCTTTCATAGGCGTCACTTTAATTCTTACATAGGCGTCACTAATCCTAACATAGGCGTCACTCTCATTCTTACATAGGCGTCACTAATCCTAACATAGGCGTCACTCTCATTCTTACATAAGCGTCACTAATCCTATCATAGGCGTCACTCTTATTTCAATGTCTTAGTATAATCTTACATGTTTTAGTGTTGTATTGATATTTCATCTACACGAAACTCGATTTATAAGAACACAACCCACCCCTCACTTAAAGGGGTGAACTAAATTATTTGTTCATGGCTAAAATATTGATAGAATCTTTGAAGTTTTACAGTATCTAACATAGCCAAAATATTGATAGAATCTTTGAAGTTTTTACAGTATCTAACATAGCTAAAATATTGATAGAATCTTTGAAGATTTTACATAGGCGTCACTAATCCTAACATAGGCGTCACTCTCATTCTTACATAAGCGTCACTAATCCTATCATAGGCGTCACTCTTATTTCAATGTCTTAGTATAATCTTACATGTTTTAGTGTTGTATTGATATTTCATCTACACGAAACTCGATTTATAAGAACACAACCCACCCCTCACTTAAAGGGGTGAACTAAATTATTTGTTCATGGCTAAAATATTGATAGAATCTTTGAAGTTTTAGTATCTAACATAGCCAAAATATTGATAGAATCTTTGAAGTTTTTACAGTATCTAACATAGCTAAAAGATTGATAGAATCTTTGAAGATTTTACAGTATTTAACATAGCCAAAATATTGATAGAATCTTTGAAGTTTTTACAGTATCTAACATAGCCAAAATATTGATAGAATCCTTGAAGTATTTACAGTAACTGACAGCCAAAATATTGATAGAATCTTTGAAGTTTTTACAGTATCTAACATGTGAACTAATTAGTATACTATTCTGTGACGTCACGCCAGAAACCTTGACATTGGACGTGGGCAGACCTTACGTCCCAGGTGACGTCATCTACACAGTCTCAGCTACAGATGCTGAAAATGACCCCTTGACCTATTCGATCTCCACATCACCTTCAGTGGATTATTTTACTATAGGATCCCGTAAGTTTTTATTTTACTTTTGAATCTCGTTTAAGGCTGAGGGTATGAAGTAGTTTTGTCTAAAGTGGTCTAGTACTGGGGTGTACAGAGTTTAGTGCAGGGGTGTGGAGTGTGTAGGGCTGGGGTGTGGAGAGTGTAGGGCAGGGGTGTGGAATGTGTAGTGCTGGGGTGTGGAGAGTGTAGGGCAGGGGTGTAAAGTGTATATGGCTGGGGTGTAAAGTGTATACGTGCATTTTATTGATGTCGCCTGCCGGTTCCTAGATTCCAACCTAACCCTAACCCTAACCCTAACCCTAACCCTAACCCTAGATACAGCCTAACCCTAACCCTAACCCTAACCCTAATCCTGGATACAGCCTAACCCTAACCCTAGATACAGCCTAACCCTAACCCTTGTCTCGAGCAGGGGATGGCATCATGGCTATTAACACCGACCTGAGGGCCGCCACGGAGAAGTACATCGTGATCACGGTCACAGTCAAGGACAAGGTCAACACGGTCAACGACTTTGAGATATTTGTCACACTGACCAGTGAGTCAAGCTAATCTTCATGCCAACACCCGCAGTCCTGGCTACAGCCAACACCCGCAGTCCTGGCTACAGCCAACACCCGCAGTCCTGGCTGCAGCCAACACCCGCAGTCCTGGCTGCAGCCAACACCCGCAGTCCTGGCTGCAGCCAACACCCGCAGTCCTGGCTACAGCTATTTTATATTCACGTCTCACCTCAACATTTTAATTCACGTCTCACCTCAACATTTTAATTCACGTCTCACCTCAACATTTTAATTCACGTCTCACCTCAGAATATGTATATATATATATATATATATATATATATATATATATATATATATATATATATATATATATATATATATAGGCCTACAAATAAAAGCGTTTTTCTGCTTTGTTTAGACATGAACTCTCGACCTTTGATCACCAACCTGCCTGCAACCATGACGGTGCTAGAGACGGCTGCTAGTGGCTACAACATTATGACCTTGACCTTCAGTGACAGGTAAATCACGTATATAGGTAGACCGGGATGGGAATTCGAGTCTAAACATCTTCACTTGATATTAATTAGACTTCTAACCTGGTAATTAATTAGGTTGATCGTTTTTACAAATCAGTTAATTATTTATGCTATTCGGAGACAACTTTTTAAGTTATAAGTGTAAAGGACTGAACATAATCGCTTGCTTGTACAACAGCAAAATGTTCTCTCCCCTGCTACAGAATGTTCTCTCCCCTGCTACAAAATGTTCTCTCCCCTGCTACAAAATGTTCTCTCCCCTGCTACAGAATGTTCTCTCTCCTGCTACAAAATGTTCTCTCCCCTGCTACAAAATATTCTCTCTCCTGCTACAAAATGTTCTCTCCCCTGCTACAGAATGTTCTCTCTCCTGCTACAAAATGTTCTCTCCCCTGCTACAGAATGTTCTCTCTCCTGCTACAAAATGTTCTCTCCCCTGCTACAGAATGTTCTCTCCCCTGATACAAAATGTTCTCTCTCCTGCTACAGTGACATATACGTGCCGCAGCTCGTCCCCACATGCACGGTTGTCCCCAATGGTGATCAGTACAAGTTCACGTACGAATCTGGAAGTGAGTACCTCCATCCAACTTACCTCCATCCATCTTACCTCCATCCATCTTACCTCCATCCAACTTACCTCCATCCATCCAACTTACTTCCATCCAACTTACCTCCATCCATCTTACCTCCATCCAACTTACCTCCATCCAACTTACCTCCATCCAACTTACCTCCATCCATCCAACTTACTTCCATCCAACTTACCTCCATTCAACTTACCTCCATCCAACTTACCTATATCCAACTTACCTCCATCCAACTTACCTTTATCAACTTACCTCCATCCAACTTACCTCCATCCAACTTACCTTTATCAACTTACCTCCATACAACCTACCTCCATCCAACCTACCTCCATTAAACTTACCTCCATCCAACTTACCTCCATCCAACTTACCTCCATCCAACTTACCTCCATCTATCTTACCTCCATCCAACTTACCTCCATCCAACTTACTTCCATCCAACTTACCTCCATTCAACTTACCTCCATCCAACTTACCTTTATCAACTTACCTCCATCCAACTTACCTCCATCCAACTTACTTCCATCCAACTTACCTCCATCCAACTTACCTTTATCAACTTACCTCCATACAACCTACCTCCATCCAACCTACCTCCATTAAACTTACCTCCATCCAACTTACCTCCATCCAACTTACCTCCATCCAACTTACCTCCATCTATCTTACCTCCATCCAACTTACCTCCATCCAACTTACCTCCATTCAACTTACCTCCATTCAACTTACCTCCATTCAACTTACCTTTATCAACTTACCTCCATCCAAGAAAATTTTGATAACCCAATAAATTATTTTTCTCACAACACCAGCCCAAAAGTTGAGGTTGTCAACCTTAGCTAACGCTGCCAACCCACTGGACTACGAGACAACCAGTCAGTACAAAATAACATGCGTCCTTAGTGACGGATTCTTGTGAGCTTTTTTCCTTTTTCATATATACGAAGTATAGAGAAAGTCTTGTAATCGTGCAAAAAAAAAAAATCGATATTTTTGAAAATCTCGACGTTTTACACCTCACTGATACGGAAAAATATAATTTTGCAATCTTGTCCGTATGTCTGTGTGTATGTCTGTGTGTCTGTGTGTATGTAAACACGATAACTTGAGTACCGTTACAGCTAGGTTGATGAAATTTCATATATAATTTTTTTTATCAAAATCGTAGATCAGTATCAACTTTTGAGCGATTTCCGATAACCGGAAGTGTTACTTTTTTACTTTGAATTTTTCAAAAGCCTATTACTTGAGTACTATTTCAGATAGATAAATAAAATTTTACATGCAAGTAAAAGATTTAATTCTCTACCTTCTGTCAAATTTTGAGTAATTTTAGTTTACCGGAAGAACTAATTTACGCTTTTTCCGATTTCTCAAAAAAAAACGAATGTAAATTTATAAAGTACTAATAATATTCAGAACTATTATGCACATTTTATTTGGCGTTTACTGGTGTGCAATTCTTTTTCTACGAGATTTTATTCTATTTTAAAAAGTTTAAGTATTTAAAATGGATTAAAATTCAAGTCTTTATTCCGAGTTCCCATCCCCCCTTTTTTATATAAGAATATTCGAGAAAGTTTATGGGAGATCGTTCCCGGTTTATTTTTTAGAAGACAGGGATTTTTTTTTCTCACGTTCTCGTCTAGAGAAATTTTTGTTATCGATTTTGTGAAATATCTCGACATTTTACATCGTACCGTTTCAATAAAACGTTTTTCTGCTATTTTTTAGCATGTCTGTGTGCAGGTGTGTGTGTGTGTGTGTGTGTGTGTCTGTGTAGGTGTGTGTGTTTGTGTGTGTGTCTGAGTATATGCGTGTGTGTTTACAAACGCAATAACTTGAGCTACTTTTCAGTTAGGTTGACACATTTCATATTTAAATATCACTATAGGCAACTTTATTATTCACATTATAAAAACTGTAATAGATTGAGATAATTGTGAGGTCAAGGGAACTCACTCTTCTTGTATTAGTTATATTTATAATGTTGTTATTATTATGAGTGATGTCCCTTGTGCATTGTACTTCCTTCCTCTTTCCTTCATGGCTGTAAATAAAGGCTTGTTAACAACCAACGCGGCTTCTCGTCACTGATTGCCAATCTATCACATTTTGGCGACGAGGATAAAAATCTACTAGAAAGAGCACCTACTTACGCAAAAAAGAGGTTTGCTAGAGCTTATTAGCTAAGTATTTCTAGAATAATGGCGCTGTATGGCCAAATAAAAGAATTTGATTCGAATGATGAAATCATTCAAGATTACCTAGATAGGTTAAGCTTTTACCTTGAAGCAAACAACGTGACGATAGAAGCCAAAAAGAGAGCTGTTTTGTTAACAGTCATAGGGCCTCAACAATTTAGGCTACTAAAGGACTTATGCGCACCAGCTAGTCTAACTACCAAGAGCTTTAACGAGCTGAGCAAATTGCTAACAGACCACCATGCGCCTACCCCATCAAAGTTTCTATGTCGAGCTAGATTTGACAGTAGGACTCGTCAACCAAACGAGTCAATATCAGAATATGTTGCTGCTTTACGTCATTTAAGTAGATTCTGTGAATTTGGAGAAACGCTGTCTGACAGACTATGTGAAAAGTTTGTGACAGGGGTAAACAGCCCTGATATTCAAAGAAAGTTGCTGCTCGAGTCAGATCTAACATTGGAAAAAGCAATACAACTTGCAACTTCATTCCAGCAGTCATCAGATGCGGCGAAATCTCTTACGCCTTCAGGGATCCATGCAGTAAACAGCAGGTTAGTCAATAAACATCAACCCCATCAGAGCATTCCAACTTATGCTAAACAGCCTGCTCGTTCAAATCCTAGATCTAAATCTAGTAATAATTATCAAAAATGTCATCGATGCAAAGGTCCCCATGCATCTCATCGGTGCAAGTTCAAGTTAGCAACTTGTTATAAGTGCGGTAAGCAAGGTCACATTGCCAAGGCCTGCTTTGCAAAGTCTTCGTCTGTCGCTAAATCTAGCCAGTCAAGACAGTACCGCAACCAAGGGCAGCACTATGTTAACTCTCACCAAGACTACCTAACCCAACCAATGAATCACTCTACCAGTGAAAATGCTCAAACTGATTCGCAGCCGGATTTCAACCTGTTCTCTGTGAAATCAATAAGTCATGCTCCCATCAATGTACCAGTTTATATCAACGGTAAGAGCATCAGCTTCCAACTTGACACTGGAGCATCTCTAACAGTCATAACAAAGAAAGATTTTGACGCTGTCACAGGAGGATCAGTGCCTCTACAGCCATGTCACAAGTGTCTAACAACATACACTGGTGACAATGTTCCGGTATTAGGAGAGTGTATGGTTCATGTAAGTTATAATGGTCAAAGTGTTAAACTTCCTCTTCTTGTGGTTGAAGGAAATGGACCACCATTACTAGGTAGGAACTGGTTAAGTGATCTTAAGTTAAATTGGGAGAGTATTTGTTCATTGAAGAATGTAAGAGAATCTAGTCTTACTTCACTAGATAAAGTAATATCTGAAAATAAATGTGTTTTTGGTAATCCAGGATTACTAAATGATAGAACAGTGAAGATAAGCATTAAAGACACAAATCCAAGATACTGCAAAGCTAGAGTTCCACCTTATGCAATGAGGAATAAAATTGAAAATGAGCTAAGTAGATTGGAATCTAATGGCATCATAAAGAAGGTAGACTATTCCGATTGGGCAACGCCCATTGTGCCAGTGTTAAAGAAGGATGGTTCTATAAGAATTTGTGGAGATTATAAAACTACACTGAATAAGCAAATAGAGCTAAATAGGTACCCTATTCCTAACATTGAGGAAATTTCTTTGAATTTGGCAGGAGGAGACAAATTCACTGAATTAGACTTTAGTCATGCTTACACTCAACTAGAACTGCATCCAGATTCAAAAGTCTATACGACAATAAACACACACAAAGGACTCTACCAATATGAAAGACTATGTTTTGGCATATCATCTAGCCCTGGAATTTTCCAAGCTGTCATGGACAGTATTTTTAAGGATATTCCAAATGTTTGTGTGTACTTTGACAATGTGTACATAACTGGTAAGAATGACACTGAACATCTTAAAACACTTGATAAAGTATTGAAAATTGTTGGTGAAAAAGGTTTAAAGATAAACAAAGATAAATGTCAATTCATGTTGACAGAAATTAGTTTTCTTGGATATATATTAAGCAAACAAGGCATCAGACCTCAACCTGAGAAAACAAAAGCCATTAAAGAAGCACCCAAACCTGAAAATACCCAACAACTAAGAGCTTTTTTGGGCTTGATAAATTACTTTGCAAAGTTCATAGGAAATCTGTCTGGTAAACTATCACCACTGTACAAGCTGCTACAGAAAAATGCAACTTGGCACTGGGGTAAACAACAAGAAGCTGCTTTTAATACAGCAAAAGAGGCTTTGTCTGCTGACACCTTACTAACTCACTATGACCCAGGGAAAAGACTTGTATTGACATGTGATGCTTCACCAGATGGTGTAGGAGCAGTCTTGTCCCACATGGATGAGAAGGGTGACAGACCCATTGCTTTTGCCAGTAGATCTTTGAACCAGGCTGAGAAAAATTATTCTCAGTTAGATAAGGAAGGCTTAGGCATCATTTTTGGTGTTAAGAAATTTCATAAGTTTCTGTTTGGTAGGAAGTTCACCATCTTTACAGATCATAAACCATTGCTAGGTTTATTTGGAGAAAACAAAACCCTACCTGAGCATGCCTCACCAAGAATTCAAAGATGGGCTATCACACTAACTGCATACAATTATGAATTGAAATACAAACCTGGATCTGAGAATAGTGCAGATAGTCTTAGTAGATTACCTTTAAAAAACCAAAGCCTGAGCTATGTACCAGAAGATGTATTTGTTCTCTTCACTATCATGGATAACTCCAATATAGATGTGAATGATATTAAAAGAGAAACACAAAAAGATGAGTGCTTAATAAAAATATATGAGTACTGTAAGAATTGTTGGCCTGAAGAGTCTGTGAATGATGACTTAAGGCCATATTAAATAAGAAATAAAAACCTTTGTGAAGATAATATAAAAGATGGAGAAGATGCAGTCCATTATCAGTCAGAGTTGCCTAAACAAAGTATTTGTAACTTAATAAATGATTATGGTGATATGGCAATTTCAAATGTTTTAAAGAAAATACATTAGTAAGAAGGAATGTGATCATCAAACAACTTTGCTAACATCATTAGCACTTACAGAAACTAAAAGGGTGACATCAAAAAAAAAAAAAAAAGATTTTTGCCATTTAATACTTTCAGATGCCAATTCAAAAATAGTTCCATTAAATCATGACAACACATGCATTGAAAGAGAATTTGGTGTTAATAAGAATGTGTATCTAAGAAATTATGGGAGAAAGGAAAAATGGATACCAGGTCAAATTGTTCAATGTACAGGACCTGTGTCTTATAAAGTAAAAACAAATGATGGACTTATTGTCCGTAGACATGCAGACCAGTTAAAAATAACTTGTGCAGATAATAAGTGTGAATCTGTCAATCCCACCAAATCTGATCAGTTCACACCAACTCAGTTTGTTCCACAACCAAGTTCTGTTGATATGAGTGAACCAAGTTGTCTGGAGTCAGAAAATGTAAATTCTGGAGTTAATGATTTAAATCCTAGACCTCCTGAGATAGAGAATCCAAATGGTCAGAATATTGAGTCACCAAATCAAAAGCCACTGAGAAGGTCAAACAGGACAATCAAAATCCCAAATAAGTTAGACCTATGATTTTAAAGGTCAAAAGGACTTTGACATCATTGTTTTGTATCTTGATTATGTTGTAGCATATTGTGCATTGTATGTAAGGATGTAATCTACCATAGTGTTCATGTTACAATATAATTGGTGATTTTAGGATACTATCAATTATTCTATTGAGAGATGTGTTATTGTGTTCTAAGGGTAAAGGGATGTAATAGATTGAGATAATTGTGAGGTCAAGGGAACTCACTCTTCTTGTATTAGTTATATTTATAATGTTGTTATTATTATGAGTGATGTCCCTTGTGCATTGTACTTCCTTCCTCTTTCCTTCATGGCTGTAAATAAAGGCTTGTTAACAACCAACGCGGCTTCTCGTCACTGATTGCCAATCTATCACAAAAACAATTGAAATCCTTTTCTTTTTACAATGACACGATGTGTCTCGAACCCGTGCCACCTGTATGGTAACCTATTACAAGAACATCTTAGCTATCTATGCTATTTTGATCAGAGACGTATTTACTGGTATTATTATACTCTTAGTCTGCGTTAAGAAACTCGATTTACGCGAATAGGCCTTAGTATTATTTCAAATTTAATTTTATCTTAATTTAAATTAGCCAATCCATAGCTAAACCAACAAAGAGTTATATAAAAAAAAATGAAGGTCTGAAATAGTTTAGTATAGAAAATCATTATTATCTTGATCTAAATAGAGTTTTCTAGATCTAGATTCTACGACTTGTCTGGCTTAAGTCTAGTCTTTCGGTAGTTCTAGATCTAGAATCTAGAACCTTGGTAGATAAATCCCTTGTATTCTTGAATTAGATGATCCGTGAAGCTAAAAAGCAAAGATTTATTTGAAATATTTAAGGACTAAAATAGTTTAATAAAGAAACTCACTAATTTATTGTGATTTTATTTTTAACTAATTAATTTTGGTTTGACCTAGATTCTAGATTTTAGATCTAGGATTGACTTTTTCTTCGTCCGACAGCTGATCTCTAGATCTAGAGAAATTTATTGTATACTCAAATTAGAAGAACTGTTTAAAATTGAAAATAGTGTTGAAACCTAATAAAAATAGCAAACAGACGTATCGTTAAAGCTATAGCCGACAGAAAATTAGCTTTATAATGCGTTGAACTTTTGAATTGGCACCAAAATCTTCGATGGAAGCCGCCATTATTGTTATAAAAGTAAATAATTCATGTGACGTCACTATAAGTAAAGTCATTGTTCTGAAATGTTATAATTAATGTGGTCAATCTACCAATGAATATATCAATAGATTAATTAACTTCTTTAATGTGCGATTAACTGTTTGTTTAAAAAAGAAAATTGTTCTCTACCTAATTACGTATTGTACAGCTCTACACATAGTGCTGATTCTCTCCTGTAACCAAACAGTCAAACAAAAACAAAAAAAAATAATTATTCAAACATGTAAACAAACTTGAGTTTAAGTAGTATAAAGATAGATGGATTATCTCAAATAATTGTCTGAGAACTTTTCGCTCAATATTTTACCCCGAAAACTGCTTTGTCAAAAGCTTCAAAATTTATATAATCCGTTTATACTGTAAGTGCCATTCCACCCTTACTGTTGCGAGAATTTTTTTTTTTTGTGTAGACCTTTCGGATTGTGTTAGAGTTTCTTTATTTATTTGCCTGTGTTATTTAAAACGAGAAGAAGAAACCGAGCAAGTCTTTAAGAGATCGGCTATTCATGTAAAAATGAAACAAAACTTTGATATTCAAGATGACCTACTTTATGTTGTACTCCTCTTGCCCCCTCCCCCCTTCCCCTCCCTAGGGACTCTCAGAATGATGTACTCACGTTGAACGTTCAGAACGTCAACGAAGCGCCCACATTTGATGAGATCGCCTACTACTGTGATCTTTATGAGAGCAATGTAAGTAGCTTCGTCTAGTGGCTTAAGTCTGTTGGAGGTTTTAGTCTGTTAGAGGTTTAAGTCTGTTGGAGGTTTAAGTCTGTTGGAGGTTTAAGTCTGTTGGAGGTTTAAGTCTGTTGGAGGTTTAAGTCTGTTAGAGGTTTAAGTCTGTTGGAGGTTTAAGTCTGTTAGACGTTTAAGTCTATAGGAGGTTTAAGTCTGTTGGAGGTTTAAGTCTGTTGGAGGTTTAAGTCTGTTAGAGGTTTAAGTCTGTTGGAGGTTTAAGTCTGTTGGAGGTTTAAGTCTGTTGGAGGTTTAAGTCTGTTGGAGGTTTAAGTCTGTTGGAGGTTTAAGTCTGTTGGAGGTTTAAGTCTGTTGGAGGTTTAAGTCTGTTGGAGGTTTAAGTCTGTTGGAGGTTTAAGTCTGTTTGAGGTTTAAGTCTGTTAGAGGTTTAAGTCTATAGGAGGTTTAAGTCTGTTGGAGGTTTAAGTCTGTTGGAGGTTTAATTCTGTTAGACGTTTAAGTCTATAGGAGGTTTAAGTCTGTTAGAGGTTTAAGTCTGTTGGAGGTTTAAGTCTGTTAGAGGTTTAAGTCTGTTGGAGGTTTAAGTCTGTTGGAGGTTTAAGTCTGTTGGAGGTTTAAGTCTATAGGAGGTTTAAGTCTGTTGGAGGTTTAAGTCTGTTGGAGGTTTAATTCTGTTAGACGTTTAAGTCTATAGGAGGTTTAAGTCTGTTAGAGGTTTAAGTCTGTTGGAGGTTTAAGTCTGTTAGAGGTTTAAGTCTGTTGGAGGTTTAAGTCTGTTGGAGGTTTAAGTCTGTTGGAGGTTTAAGTCTATAGGAGGTTTAAGTCTGTTAGAGGTTTAAGTCTGTTGGAGGTTTAAGTCTGTTAGAGGTTTAAGTCTGTTGGAGGTTTAAGTCTGTTAGAGGTTTAAGTCTATAGGAGGTTTAAGCCTGTTGGAGGTTTAAGTCTGTTGGAGGTTTAAGTCTGTTGGAGGTTTAAGTCTGTTAGAGGTTTAAGTCTGTTGGAGGTTTAAGTCTGTTGGAGGTTTAAGTCTGTTAGACGTTTAAGTCTATAGGAGGTTTAAGTCTGTTAGAGGTTTAAGTCTGTTGGAGGTTTAAGTCTGTTAGAGGTTTAAGTCTGTTGGAGGTTTAAGTCTGTTGGAGGTTTAAGTCTGTTGGAGGTTTAAGTCTGTTAGAGGTTTAAGTCTGTTGGAGGTTTAAGTCTGTTGGAGGTTTAAGTCTGTTGCAGGTTTAAGTCTGTTGGAGGTTTAAGTCTGTTGGAGGTTTAAGTCTGTTGGAGGTTTAAGTCTGTTGGAGGTTTAAGTCTGTTGGAGGTTTAAGTCTGTTAGAGGTTTAAGTCTATAGGAGGTTTAAGTCTGTTGGAGGTTTAAGTCTGTTGGAGGTTTAATTCTGTTAGACGTTTAAGTCTATAGGAGGTTTAAGTCTGTTAGAGGTTTAAGTCTGTTGGAGGTTTAAGTCTGTTAGAGGTTTAAGTCTGTTGGAGGTTTAAGTCTGTTGGAGGTTTAAGTCTGTTGGAGGTTTAAGTCTGTTGGAGGTTTAAGTCTGTTGGAGGTTTAAGTCTGTTGGAGGTTTAAGTCTGTTAGAGGTTTAAGTCTATAGGAGGTTTAAGTCTGTTGGAGGTTTAAGTCTGTTGGAGGTTTAATTCTGTTAGACGTTTAAGTCTATAGGAGGTTTAAGTCTGTTAGAGGTTTAAGTCTGTTGGAGGTTTAAGTCTGTTAGAGGTTTAAGTCTGTTGGAGGTTTAAGTCTGTTGGAGGTTTAAGTCTGTTGGAGGTTTAAGTCTATAGGAGGTTTAAGTCTGTTGGGGGTTTAAGTCTGTTTGATGGTTAAATTTACTAGTGTCTTAAATCTGCAACAGGCTTAGGTATGCTAGAAGCTTTAGTTGCATGAGACTTGTCTCTTGTAGGCTTAGACCATTAGAGGCTTAAATCTACTAGAGGCTTAAGTTGCATGAGACTTGTCTCTTGTAGGCTTAGACCATTAGAGGCTTAAATATACTAGAGGCTTAAGTTGCATGAGACTTGTATCTTGTAGGCTTAGACCATTAGAGGCTTAAATCTACTAGAGGCTTAAGTTGCATGAGACTTGTCTCTTGTAGGCTTAGACCATTAGAGGCTTAAATATACTAGAGGCTTAAGTTGCATGAAACTTGTCTTTTGTATGCTTAGACCATTAGAGGCTTAAATCTACTAGAGGCTTAAGTTGCATGAGACTTGTATCTTGTAGGCTTAGACCATTAGAGGCTTAAATATACTAGAGGCTTAAGTTGCATGAGACTTGTCTCTTGTAGGCTTAGACCATTAGAGGCTTAAATATACTAGAGGCTTAAGTTGCATGAGACTTGTCTCTTGTAGGCTTAGACCATTAGAGGCTTAAATCTACTAGAGGCTTTAGTTGCATGAGACTTGTCTTTTGTATGCTTAGACCATTAGAGGCTTAAATCTACTAGAAGCTTAAGTTGCATGAGACTTGTCTCTTGTAGGCTTAGACCATTAGAGGCTTAAATCTACTAGAGGCTTTAGCTGCATGAGACTTGTCTCTTGTAGGCTTAGACCATTAGAGGCTTAAATCTACTAGAAGCTTAAGTCTACTAGACACTTCGCTTACAAAAGACTAAAATCCCATTGGGAAAAGTTGATTCATGATAGTTTATTATGCCAGGCTGGAGTTTCTTTGTGTGACCTTGATGCTGTCATTGTTGACCCTGAGGGTGACACAATCACCTCTATAGGATTTGTTAGCGGAAACAACAGCAACAGATTCAGGTGAGCAAGCTCTAATCTGGGACATTCCAATGTCACGTGACTTGTCTATCGTATCACCTTGTCTATCGTATCAACTTGTCTATCGTATTAACTTGTCTATCGTATTAACTTGTCTATTGTATCAACTTGTCTATCGTATTAACTTGTCTATCGTATCAACTTGTCTATCGTATCAACTTGTCTATCGTATTAACTTGCCTGACCTGCCAAATCACCTGTCACCTGACCTGCCAAATCACCTGTCACCTGACCTGCCAAATTACCTGTCACCTGACCTGCGTGCAGGTATGACCGTTCCACCACCACCATCACATTTAACGTGGACTATGACGTGGACCAGAACGCCATGCCCACAAGTGTGGTGCTACAACTGCAGGCTGTGGACGTGTACGGCGCCAGCAAGACGGTGCCAGTCTACATCAACATCATGGACTCTAACGACAACACCTGCTCGTTTGGTGCTACGTCTGTGAGTACTCGCTTAACTAACAAATGTTGCACTCGCCCAACAACAAATGTTGCACTCGCACAACAACAAATGTTGCACTCGCCCAACAACAAATGTTGCAATCGCTCAATATTCCTCATAAATTAATTTACCCATCGCTGTCGTCCTAAGCATAATTTTTATCACCGCCACCACCACCTCCTAACCTACTTTACACTCGGTCATTATTTGATAATCCCAACTTTGACATCGATAGAGCGTGACCTTCAAAGCTGACCAGTCCACCCAGCTGGGGAGTCTTGGGAGTTTTGCTGCCACAGACAACGACCGGACCTCGCCCAACAACCTGCTCTCCTATGAGGTTATCCAGGCCATCCCATCAGACTCGCTCAACTATATCTCTGCTTACAGTGACGGCTCTTTGGCTTACATTGGTCAGTACGGCTCTTGTTGCGGTTGTGGCTCTTGTGGTTGTGGCTCATGTTTTGGTTGTTGCTCTTGTTGTAAATGTGGCTCTTGTTGTGGTTGTCACTCTTGTTGTGGCTGTGGCTCTTGTGACCTACTTTGGTCTTTTTCTTTATTTATATTATTTAGTTGGCTTGAGTTATGTAATTGACCTTGGGAGAGTTGTTAGTTCACCTGATCTCCTCGGTCAACTGAACTCCATCACGTCATGTGACTTGGATTTTAATCCTTATCAGAACCTCGGCCAATGGTCTTATAGCATTGTAGATCCTTAACTGATCCTCGACCAATGGCCTAACAACATTACAGTAACCTCCCTTGGTTTTGATCCTAGATATAAACTCGACCGAGATTTCTAGAGGGAGGACTTTGACCTAGACCCCGGGAGACACAGTGCGGCGTGTGTGTGTGTGTGAAGTTTTATTTGAATTGTTCAGTTCGTGGTGATATATTTTAGTTCCTCACCATACGAGTTTTATGGCCATTCTAGTGTTTATGAGATATTGCTTAGGTGTGTTATTTCACCAAGTTGTATGGTCATTCCAGTGTTTATGATATTGTATTTAGGTGTGATATTCCTCCAAGGCCTTACCTGTGACTTTGATATCTAATTGTTAGATATATTTCAGTATCTTTGAGTTATCTGTAAGTGATTTTTGTGGTTTATTTATTGATCTTAATGAATTATACTTTGGTGTTGACTTAATGTCTATTGTACATACTTGTTCACAAATTAAAATAGTAGTTGTCAGTTTAACCTAAGTTCTCCTTCTTCTTCTTCGTTCTTAATATTAGTGTTGAAGGGGGATCGAGATTTATCTGCCAGTGGGTTTGAACTCGAGACTTTGTCGAATTTATCAACCATGAGCTTTTGCCGACTCGACCACGCCTCCAACACAATTAAGCGTTACGTGTCAACTGGTTATGCGCCATTGAGGCCATTGACTCCGATTTCAGCCTGCTTTTCTTTTTGGATTTGCTTCCATAGCCTTTGTCCAACCTAAGTTGAGTTTCATCTTTCCTACGTGTTAGTTCCCATAGACTGTTGTAACAAGCCCACGTAGATGCAGGTGTGCTCATACTGTCCATGGGTATTTCTGTCTAACTACATTAAACGAACCCGGGGCGTTCGCCTGTTCCGCGTCTGTCAGACGGCGATCGTTACAAGTGAGGGCTCGACTGGTATTTTGATTTGTGTGCAAGTTTGGCACTAGTTTAAGTGTGTGATCTAGAGTTAGGTCAAAAGGTTAAATAAGTTGAACTAGTTCTTGGATAGTTGTTTTTTTTATCAGTTGGTGGTAAACATTGTGAGTTGGCTATGGAGTCTTTGTTGGCAAGTCTTACTGTGGAGGCAGTTGAGAAGCTAGGTAGAAAGGATTTGATAGCTGTTGTCAAAGAGTTAAGCCTAGAGTATACAGGTACTCAGACCTCTAGGGTATTGAAAGACAAGGTTATAGTCCACTTCTTTAATGAAGGTATTTTAGATGAGGGTCTCCTTACTGAGGTTTTGGCACGTGAGGTGAAAAGTGTTGATAGGGAGTTAGAGGCTAAAATCAACTTAGAAGAATAGGAGTTGGCTTTAAAAGAAAGAGAGTTTGAGGCCAGATTAGAGTTAGAAAGAGAAGTTCAGATGAAGAGGTTAGAGTATGAGTTTGGTATTATTGGCAGTAGTACGAGGTCAGGAGATCCTTCTCGGTTGTCTGTGGCCCAAACATTGGCCAAGTTTTGTAAACTAGTCCCAAAGTTTGATGAGTCTGATCTTGCTGTATTTTTTAATACTTTTGAGAACCTTGCCAAATGTTGTCAATGGCCTGATAACGCAGTCACAGCGTTATTAAGCACTGTTCTAATAGGAAAGGCCGCCACCACATACCAAGCACTCTCTCGGGAGGTCCAGTCCGATTATAAAAGGGTCAAAGCTGCCATTCTGAAGGCTTATGAGGTAACTCCAGAAGCCTACAGAACTAAGTGCAGAAAAATTAGGAAGCATCAGAACTAGGCATATGTTGAATTCCTATTTGAAAAAGAAAAGATATTTTCAAGATGGCTCCATTCTGAGAATGTCGACGACTTCGACAAACTCAAAAGTCTGATCCTAAGAGAAGATTTTCTCAATGCAGTACCAGAAGAGATCAGACTACACATCTTGGATAACCGAATAACAGATATCAAAAGGGCAGTGGAGTCAGCCGATACCTACGAGCTGGTACATAAGAAACCACAGGGGTCTTGTACCAGATTCAATCCAGTACTCCCTCTCATGAGCAACAATCCCCCTGTTGGCCAGTTGCTGAGATCTCGCCAGTCACCACAGAAGCCCAGAATCACAGCCAGGCAACGAGTGATCTGCCACTATTGCAAGAAGCCTTGGCACGTCATCAAGGACTGTTTCCTGCGACAGCGAGACAACCGAGAGTTTATACGAACATCATCTCGTAACGCTCTCCCCCATCAAGCAAGTCCAAAGGTGAACCCCGCCCGTCGTGATGACACTACACCTACGTGTCCACAGGGAGGTAATGAAGTACCCACCACTTTCGTCCAGTCATCTTATGACTATCCTCTTCACCGACCGGTTACATCAGAGGCAACCAATGTCGAAGAATCGAGAACGGTTGGCTTCACGTCATTCATGACAGATGCTGTCATCAGTAACCCTGGGGATCCATCATCAACGCGGAACATAGTAGTCCTGAGAGACACTGGGGCTTCTCAGTCACTTTTGCTGAGAGACTCATTGAACATTGCACCAGAAACCAACACCGGTGATGTCACCATTATACAAGGAGTGGGAGCAGAACCAACTGTAATTCCACTACACAAGTTCAACCTGACACATCAACTCGTCCAAGGAGAGGTCATCCTAGGGGTAATCGACTCCATCCCTGTCCCAGGAGTGCACTTGCTCCTAGGTAACGACTTAGCGGGAAGCAAAGTCCACCCCCAGAAAGTTCAGAACCCATTTTCTACAGACCCCGACGATGAAAATGAACTGTATCCAGTTTGTGTGGTAACACGCAGCCAAACCAAGCAGTCGGCTGATACAGGTCCAGATCTACGCAAGTCGACTTCGAGCAATCCGATTCCCAAACCGGAATCTGTGCCTCTAGAGGGTCCATTCATGGAATTACCTCTGGAAATATCCCATGAGGACATTGTAAAAGCACAGAAAGAAGACGCAGAACTCCAATCGGTGGTCGTGAAATCCCTCTCAGCCGACGATGGGGAGTATTTCATCGCAAATGACCTGGTCTTCCGACGTTTTTTCCCATCGACTGCTTCGCCTGCTGAACCGTGGTTGGTGAAAAACCAACTATGGGTCCCTCCACCATACCGGCTGGAGATCCTGAAATTGGCCCATGACAACCAGATCTCAGCTCATCCTGGAGTCAGGAAAACGATGGCGAAAATCAAAGAACTGTTCTTTTGGCCGAGAATGCGCAACGATGTCACCCGTTATTGCAAACATTGCAAGGACTGTCAGTTGGTTGGGAAACCCAATCAAAATATTCCCAAGGCCCCGGTGAGACCGATACCTGTGCTACACGAAGCATTCAACAAGATTACCAAGGACTGCGTCATCGACTTCCCAGACCGGAGAAAGAAGCAACAAAACTACCATGTTAATTCATTAAAGAAGTACTATGATGTTAGTACTAACTCTTTCTCCACAGCTAAGGTTATATTACCTATAAGTATATCTAATGAATCTGATGATGCTACTCATGACATGTACCAGTCCCCAAAATTGTTAAAGTCCCCATTTTTGACCCATTTAGAAGACCATCTGATGAGAATCAGAAATTATCACAGGTAATTAAAACCTTTCCCTCCATTCTTAGGGATGGCTGGTTATTACAGACGTTTTTGTAAGAATTTTTCAGCTGTTGCTGAACCATTGACAGCTTTGTTAAAGAAAGGTGTTGATTTTGTATGGTCAAATGAGTGTCAGAATGCCTTTCTAGACATTAAATGCTTTTTGTCTAATGCACCTGTGATGGCTGCTCCAGATTTTAGTAAGCCTTTCAAACTTGCTATTGATGCAAGTGACTTAGCCATTGGCTCTGTCTTGTTTCAGGAAGACAGCCAAGGTATTGACCATCCAATTGCCTTTTTTCCGAGGAAACTGAATAAGAATCAGAAGAATTATTCCACCATTGAAAAAGAAGCATTAGCTTTAGTCCTGTCCTTACAGCATTTTGAGGTTTATGTTACTTCCGCAATAAATCGAGTCATGGTATTTTCTGACCATGATCCTCTTAAATTCACTACTAAGTTGGGACCGAATAACAACAGAATTTTAAGATGGTGTTTATTTTTCCAAAACTTTAATCTGGTTATTTCCCATATTAAAGGAACTGATAACATTGTAGCTGACTGTTTGTCAAGAATGTAAAACAATTTTTGATATTCACATTGATCATGTGAAACTTTTGTGGTTAGTTATGACCATTTTACAAATGTTATGTATGATTGAACTGTAGCCTGGTGGCTGGAGTTCCAAGCTTTCACTCAGATCTGAATTGTACGTTTTGTTCAAACTGTTATATTGTTGAAAATGCCTGTTATTTTCAAATGAACCTTATTTAAAGGTGGTTTTGAATAATGTGAATTAAGTTAGTATAAAATGTATCACATTATTCAGTTGATGGTATAGTGGGACATTTAAATAAATGAATTACCTTGTAAGTTTCCCACATGTTATATCCAGATGGATATGTTTTGTTGCCCTTGCAAAAGGAACTTTGATGCATTCTTATTTTGAGGAGGATTATTTCGCTTTGGTAAATTGTTAAAAGGCGAATTGTTTCCCTTTAATTTCTAAGGATGTTTTTTCCTGATATAGAAATTTTGTTAGTTACTTTAATTGGACATTTTTTATGTCAGATTTGTTCCATATATTTATTTCTTTTTTTTGTGTAACAAATCTGACTCTCTAAAAGGGAGGGGATGTGACCTACTTTGGTCTTTTTCTTTATTTATATTTTTTAGTTGGCTTGAGTTAAGTAATTGACCTTGGGAGAGTTGTTAGTTCACCTGATCTCCTCGGTCAACTGAACTCCATCACGTCATGTGACTTGGATTTTAATCCTTATCAGATCCTAGGCCAATGGTCTTATGGCATTGAAGATCCTTAACCGATCCTCGACCAATGGCCTTACAACATTACAGTAACCTCCCTTGGTTTTGATCCTAGATATAAACTCGACCCGAGATTTCTCGAGGGAGGACTTTGACCTAGACCCCGGGAGACACAGTGCGGTGTGTGTGTGTGTGTGAAGTTTTATTTGAATTGTTCAGTTCGTGGTGATATATTTTAGTTCCTCACCATACGAGTTTTATGGCCATTCTAGTGTTTATGAGATATTGCTTAGGTGTGTTATTTCACCAAGTTGTATGGTCATTCCAGTGTTTATGATATTGTATTTAGGTGTGTTATTCCTCCAAGGCCTTACCTGTGACTTTGATATCTAATTGTTAGATATATTTCAGTATCTTTGAGTTATCGGTAAGTGATTTTTGTGGTTTATTTATTGATCTTAATGACTTATACTTTGGTGTTGACTTAATGTCTATTGTACATACTTGTTCACAAATAAAAATAGTAGTTGTCAGTTTAACCTAAGTTGAGTTTCATCTTTCCTACGTGTTAGTTCCCCTAGACTGTTGTAACAAGCCCACGTAGATGCAGGTGTGCTCATACTGTCCATGGGTATTTCTGTCTAACTACATTAAACGAACCCGGGGCGTTCGCCTGTTCTGCGTCTGTCAGACGGCGATCGTTACACTCTTGTTGTGGTTGTGGCTCTTGTTAAGGCTGTGGCTCTTGTTGTGGCTCTTGTTGTGGCTCTTGTTTTGGCTCTTATTGTGACTCTTGTTGTGGCTCTTGTTGTGGCTCTTGTTGTAGCTGTGGCTCTTGTTGTCGCTGTGGCTCTTGTTGTGGCTCTTGTTGTAGCTGTGGCTCTTGTTGTGGTTGTGGCTCTTATTGTGGCTGTGGCTCTTGTTGTGGCTCTTGATGTGGCTCTTGTTGTGGTTGTGGCTCTTGTTTAGGCTGTGGCTCTTGTTGTGGCTGTGGCTCTTGTTGTGGCTGTGGCTGTTGTTGTGGTTCTGGCTCTTGTTGTGGCTCTTGTTGTGGCTCTTTTGTAGCTCTTGTTGTGGCTCTTGTTGTGGCTGTGGCTGTTGTTGTATTGTGGCTCTTATTGTGGCTGTGGCTCTTGTTGTGGCTCTTGTTGTGGCTCTTGTTGTGGCTCTTGTTGTGGCTCTTGTTGTGGCTCCTGTTGTAGCTGTGGCTCTTGTTGTGGTTGTGGCTCTTGTTTTGGCTGTGACTCTTGTTGTTGTACTTGTTGTGGTTGTGGTTCATGTTGTGGCTGTGGCTCTTGTTGTGGCTCTTTTGTAGCTCTTGTTGTGGCTATTGTTGTGACTGTGGCTGTTTTTGTATTGTGGCACTTATTGTGGCTGTGGCTCTTGTTGTGGCTCTTGTTGTGGCTCTTGTTGTGGCTCTTGTTGTGGCTCTTGTTGTAGCTGTGGCTCCTGTTGTAGCTGTGGGTCTTGTTGTGGTTGTGGCTCTTGTTGTGGCTCTTGTTATGGCTCTTGTTGTGGCTCTTGTTATGGCTCTTGTTGTAGCTCTTGTTGTGGCTCTTGTTCTGGTTGTGGTTTTTGTTTTGGCTGTGACTCTTGTTGTGGTACTTGTTGTGGTTGTGGTTCTTGTTGTGGCTGTGGGTCTTGTTGTGGTTGTGGCTCTTGTTGTGGCTCTTGTTATGGCTCTTGTTGTGGCTCTTGTTGTGGCTGTGGCTCTTGTTGTTGCTCTTGTTGTGGCTCTTGTTGTGGCTCTTGTTGTAGGTTTGGCTCTTGTTGCGCGCTAAAATGTGCATTAAAAAACATTTTTAGCTAAAGCTAACACTTCTTCTAACTCTCTAGGTTTAATACCTGAGTCCAACACTGGGAAAAGCTATAGCCTCGTTGTGAGGTGCAAAGATGGCGGCTCCCCACAGAGGACGTCACAAGGAACCATCGTGTTGACCTACCAGATAACAACCACAACCAGCACAACTACGACCACAACAACCTCCACAACCAGCACCAGCACCACAACATCAACCACTACTGCAAGCAGCAACATTTTCAACAACGATGCTTTTGTGGCCGTGTTTGCCATCCTTATGTCACTCCTGGTGCTCGGACTTCTCGTGGGCTTGTACTTCCTGCTGCGGATGTGTGGTCTTTGTGGCGCCCCCTCGCTCGGGGCGGCGGGAGGCGCCCCTAGTGGAAATCTTTGTGGTCAAAATGGGTGCAACGACTTCTGCTGTCCAAAGTGAGGTTTCAAAAACGTCTCTAACTTGTTCAAATCAGACACTAACTTGTCTAAATTATGACACTAACTTGCCCAAATCATGACACTAACTTGTTTAAATCATGACACTAACTTGTCTAAATTATGACAGTAATAACTACTTGTCTAAAAATATTAACAATTAGTTTGACTTATGTTTTTGTTTTCCCCAGACAAGAGGTCCAGCCAGTTGATGACTAGTGAGTTTTTAAAATATCTTTTTTAACACTTTTGGCAAAGCTGAGTTTTTACAGCTTACACATTGACTAAGTTTGGCAAACATCTTTACAGCCTACACATTGACTAAGTTTGGCAAACATCTTTACAGCTTACACATTGACTAAGTTTGGCAAACATCTTTACAGCCTACACATTGACTAATTTTGGCAAACATCTTTACAGCCTACACATTGACTAAGTTTGGCAAACATCTTTACAGCCTACACATTGACTAAGTTTGGCAAACATCTTTACAGCCTACATATTGACAAATATAGGTCTTCGCTTTAGCCCATTTGACGACCAAGTAGCTTGATTAACCTGATACACATGAAACGTTGGTGACCTTGACCTAATTATTATCCCCAGCTTCAACACTGCCGTGCGCACAAACAACGATTACAGGGACCCATACTGGAAGACAAGTGAGGCATCCCTGACCTACATGTTGCTGTCCCTGACCTACATGTTGCTGTCCCTGACCTACATGTTGCTGTCCTTGACCTACATATTGTTTTCCCTAACCTACATGTTGCTGTCCCTGACCTACATGTTGCTGTCCCTGACCTACATGTTGCTGTCCCTGACCTACATGTTGCTGTCCTTGACATGTTTAGTGGATATTTAAGTTGCATATTTGTAGGTCGTGAAATGTTTAGTGAATATTTATGTTGCATTTGTTTAGATTGTGAATGTTTAGTGGATATCTATGTTGCACATTTTAGGTCCGTAAATGTTTAGTGGATATCTATGATGGATTGGTTTAGGTCGTGAAATCTTTATTCTTATCGTCTTTCTGCTATTGGTAAACTTTTCAAACCAACAGGTGATCACTACGAAACCGGAACCGGTTACAACTCAGCCGGTGACCCTTACGCCAAGAATGCATTAGAGGGCGGGTTCAAGCGATTAGCACTACCAGCGCCCCCGCCCCAAGGACACCAGTTCTAGATGAGCCCCACCCTTATCGCATCGCATTACCAACAGATCACCAACATCACTACCACACCAACACACACCAACAGCTTCACACACCAATACATCAACACGACGGAAATCGTCTGCCAATTGGTTGAATCACCAGCAACATTGATTGAGTCACCAGAACATTGATTGAGTCACCAGAACATTGATTGAGTCACCAACAACATTGATTGAATCACCAGCAGCATTGATTGAGTCACCAAAAACATTGATTGAGTCACCAAAAACATTGATTGAGTCACCAAAAACATTGATTGAGTCACCAACAACATTGATTGAGTCACCAGAACATTGATTGAGTCACCAGCAACATTGATTGAGTCACCAAGAACATTGATTGAGTCACCAAGAACATTGATTGAGTCACCAAAAACATTGATTGAGTCACCAGAACATTGATTGAGTCACCAACAACATTGTTTTAGTCACCAACAACATTGATTGAGTAACCAGCAGCATTGTTTTAGTCACCAACAACATCAACATTAGATTTTATATATATGAGCCAGTAACCTTTAAAGTTTCTATTTTTTAACAAGCTTTTATTTAGTTCGCAATGTCTGTTTGTTTGTTTATTTGTTTGTGGGTTTGTGGCAAATCTTGTAACTCAATTTCAACACACTTTCAATGCAGCGATTTCGTTCGAACTTTCCGGATACATTCCACTTCGATGACAATACAGGTCTATTTATTTTTTAATATAATTATACTAGCTGAATACACGTGCTCCAACACGGTAAATCTTTTTTTAAATTTACCAACTTAAGAACAGAACAACACTAAACACAAACACAAAACAAAAACACAAAGTCAAACACTACACAAACACAAACACAACGCAAACACAAACACAAACTCAAACACAACACGAACACAACACTCATAACATAAACACAACTTCACTGCAAAAATAAACGCATAGTGCTCAGAGTCTAGCCCGTGGCGCCAAATCGCACCCCGTCCGAGCGCCGGCGGAAACGCCTGATTCAATTTAGTGAACGACTATAAATCCCCCCCCCCCCCCCCCCCAGCTTGTCCGCAAACCGAAAGATAGAAATAAAAATTAGTAAACAGCACGTTCAGTGTATAAAATAAATATTTAAATTTTTAAAAATTAATTTGTTTTTTTCGACCCTACTGTTATGAAAATGTATACACTTTTTTTCTAGGAATCTAAACGAAAATGATATGTAACACTGATCCTTTTAATGTTTTAGCAATGTGCATGTACTCAATATTTTCTTCACGTTTTCGAAAGTGTAAAAACTGTGGCAACTATAAAATAAATTTAAGTCGTTTTTTAAACAAACCCAACTCTATTACTTATAATAAAACAGTAGGATGCAATGTAAAAGCACTGCGTGATGCGACGTTTACTTTTATGATTCTAAAACCTATAGCGATGACGGAAGGACTGACACACTACCGGCAGCGTTATATTATAGACTAGCTGCATACCCGTGCTCCGCCACGGTAAATCTTTTTTAAATGTACCTACTTGGGAACAGAACAAAACAAAACACAACACAAACACAACACAAACGCAAAACAAACACAACACAAACACAAAAAAACACAAACACAAAGAAAACACAAACAGAACACAAACACAAAAGAAAACACACAGAAAAGAAAACACAAACACAACACGAACACAAAAGAAAACACAAATACAACACAAACACAAAAGAAAACACAAATACAATGCAAACAAACGAAAACACAAACGAAACAAACAAACACAAAAGAAAACGCAAACACAATGCAAACACAAATGCAAACGCAATTAAAAAACAAACACGAAAAAACAAACACAAACTTATACCATAAACACAACTCAAATGCAAACATAAACGCATAGTGCTCACCATCTAACCCATGGCGCCAAATCGCACCCTGTCCGAGCGCCGGCGGACGCGCCTGATTCAGTGAATGACTATAAAAACCCCACCGTGTCCGCAAACCGAAAGATAGAATATAAATTAGTAAACAGTACGTTCAGTGTATAAAATAAATAAAATGCAGTATTTAAAATATCCGTGTTTTACCTACCATATTGCACTTTATCAATTCATGCATTTTTTTCAGTACTTTAAATTTAAAAACAAGTTAATTAAAAAAGTCTAGTGACATTTATGCGCAATTTCCTTATGTTATCTAAAAATAGCTCTGACGTATAATGCTGGGGTGCGTTCAAGCTAGAAGAACGATCGGTTTGTAGGTGTTTATGTAATTTTAAAATTTGTGACCGAACGAGAGGATATTTTTGAAAACTTTCTTCGGCAATATTGTTCTAAATTATGGCAGAAATCGATTGGTACATGTTTCAAGTCGCTAAGTTGTCTGGTTGCCGAGATATGGGCCAAAAACGGCATTTTTCGAGTTTTTTTGGCTTTTCCTGGAAATCCATGAAAGAAACCCGGAATTTTTATGACCTATGTTCATTCTCGTAACTTGCTTAACATAATTGCTTTTGGAACTAGTCATCGATATTGCTTCGCTGAGGAGGAGATACGACTTAAAGCCCAGACACACATTCATACATCCATACATTCATTCATTCATCCATCCATTCCCAGAAATGACGAGTTAATAAATGCAATTCTCCAGAATGGAAATTGCGCTAAAAAATTACAATAGAGTTCCATGACTAAAACCATTGCGCACCTAATGAATTTGATGACGCGTGTATAATAGTGCGGAATAGCTGATTTAAAATTATAATTAGTAAACAGTAGGTTCATTGAATACAATAAATAAAAGACAGCCTTTTATCAATCCATGCTAATTATAATATTCCAACAATAATGTCCTCTTTCACGTCTTCAGAATTTGCATTAACATTTTTTATTAGCCTGAGTTAAATTTATTTATAAATTACATCCCTTGGCACAATTACAAAACAGTTTAATTAATTAGTTTTTTTGACTTCACTGTTATGAAAATGTATCCACTTTTACTAGGAATCAAAACGAAAATGATATTTGACATTGATCCGTTTAATATGTTTATCAATTTGCGTGTATTTAATATTTTCTTGTTATGTGAAAGAGTAAAAACTGTAGCAACTATAAAATAAATTTAAGTCTTTACACAAACAAACCCTACTTTATCACTTATAATAAGACACTGCGAAGCAAGTAAAAAGCACGACATGTGATGTGTTTACTTTTATGGTTCCAAAATCTATAGCGATGACTGACTGACACACTACATAGCCAGCTATATTATAGATGTTAAATTAGACAAAGTTAAATCACTCGATAAATTATTCAATATCAGAAGGGGAGATAACTTGCTAGGCGCAATCATCCCCATTATTTGGTGAGCTATTATGGGCACATTATTATGTTTTTAATCGATTTGAAAGTAGGGAGTAACAAGATTACGATTGAAAGTAGGGAGTAACAAGATTAAGAACTTGCTGTCGTCTGTACAATAATGTCACGAACGGCTGCTTTCAAGGGGCAGATAATCGTCTTTTAGATATCGCGAGCTAATTATGGTGTTTTAAAACAAATATTTTTAGTCGTGTCGACATCATGAATGGACACCAGTGAGTTGACGAAAATCCTTCTGTAATGTTGTTGACATGGAATAAAAATGTGCTTTTTTTAGATTTAGGACCATAAAAATGATAAAAGATAAAATTTTATTAAAAACTTAAGCCTAAAATTAATTCAGAAATTTAATATTTTTAGAATCAATGCTATACAAGTTGCAGATCCAGAGAACTTGAAAATAATTTGTTAAGTTTAAAGCTACATATCTATTTATTTTCGTCAAGCCTAAGTTATAACCCGATGTTTCACTTTCGAAAGACAAACATTGATTGGAACTCGGTGATCGATTTCTGACAGCCCCACTTTATAGTCATTTTGTTTACAAAACTTTACAGATCAAGTTTTTAAATAACAATGCAAATTAAAAACCATGACCTAGTTTTTTCTATTTTTAGCTTACAATGTGTACAATAAAATTTATGGCGGCCTATTGAATAGCAGGATGCCATTGTTTATGTCGCCATTACACGTGAAAACCAAATTGTTTTTGCTTTTTTAAAAAAATTTATTTAGTTACCGAAAATACTAAAAAACATCAAATACATCCAATCTTTAGTAAAGTCCGAAAAACCCAGACAGACAGGATTTTATAACCAGATTTTTAAATTAATTTATGGACCTCTCAAATACCTTTGAGACTTTTCTCGCTGGTGTCCATTAAGAATCACTAAAAAGCTGAAAACATAAAAATAAAAACCTTAATAACGACAAGTATTTTAATGGACTGAAAATTAGAAAATAAAACTAATTTTATTTCTTTCATAAAAGTTTTGGTCGCTCATGATTTCTTTTACATATCTTAGCGACAAAAGCTTTTATTAAAGAAATCAAATTAGTTCTATTTTCTTATTTCGGTGCATTAAAAAGCTTGTTGCTATAAAGGTTTTTTTTTTTAAATTTTAATATTTGTTTTATTACCTATGAAATGAACTACTTGGCGTGAATAGGTCAGGAAGTTGATGTATATATATATATATATATATATATATATATATATATATATATATATATATATATATATATATATATATAAATGTGTGTGTGTGTGTGCGCTCGGCTATGCGTTGCTCTCTGTATGGGTGTATGTGTATGTCGTGATATAAACACAAGCTATTTCCCTCATATCTAACGTATTAAATTTGTTTACAAACTATCACAACAAACATGGACGTCTACAAATCGGTAATCTTGATACATCCTATTAAAAAATACTGGACATTGACATGTTAAATGTTGATTGCATGCCTTGTCTGTAAGACAACAGCCATCTATCTGTAAGACAACAGCCATCTATCTATACATGCGACAAAATCACATCAATGTCAGTTGTAGGTCAACTATTTATCAATGTCATTTGTAGGTCAACTATTCATCAATGTCAGTTGTTGGTCAACTATTCATCAATGTCAGTTGTTGGTCAACTATTCATCAATGTCAGTTGTTGGTCAACTATTCATCAATGTCAGTTGTTGGTCAACTATTCATCAATGTCAGTTGTTGGTAAACTTCGAACAAATATTAAACATGCAAACGGAGAGAAAACAATTTTATTTGGAAATGTTAAAATTAATAATTTGGAAAACGTTCGGCGAATAATAAAAGTTAGAGAATTTGTTACAATTGTAGGCATATATTAACGTTTTCGAAACATTTTGAAATCTTGAGCACATATGGAAGGTTCGAGAAGATATCGAAATGTTTGGCACATGTTAATGTTTAGAGAACTTGTTGAAATATTGGGCATATTTTGAATTTTGAGATATTGTTTAAATTACCGGCACATGTAGACATATTAAAAAAATATTCTGTAAATCTGTCATCTAAAGTATCTTTGTATTTTCTGTCTTCTGATCAAGACACGTTCTGAAATATGGAGTCGCCTCTTACAATGGCATACACAGTACAGGTGTAGAGCCCTGGGGTTAGTTAAGTCGCTGTCTGTCTGGGAATGACATTTCCTGTCAGTTAGAGAATGACATTTGCTGTCAGTCAGGGAATGACATTTGCTGTCAGTCAGGGAATGACATTTGCTGTCAATCAGTGAATGACATTTCCTGTCATTTAGCCAATAGGTGAATGAAAAAGGGACCTTCCATAAGTCAGTCAATGGACCATTCTATAGACAGCTGGACCTAAAGTCATGACTGATTGAATATGGTTGAAAGCTTTTTTTTAAAACTCGAGGTGTCTAGGTGGGGCGGGTAGGGCCAAACGCTTGAAGCCGCCATCAAGAGCCGTCAGTTGATCACCGTCAGCCGGATTGTAACCGGTGCCGGTTTCATAATGGTCTCCTGTTGACAAAGTGGTAGTCACGGGCATATTTACAATCCAAAAGCAAAAAGATGACTTTAGGGATGGGATGACTTTAGGGATGGGATGACTTTAGGATGGGATGACTTTAGGGATTCAATGACAAAGGATTAGATGGATTTTGGGAGAAATCGCTAAATCAATAAAACGACTTGTAGAATGAGATGACTTTACGGATGAGATGACTTTGCGGATGAGATGACTTGAAGAATGAGATGACTTGAGAAGGTAAAACCCACCTGACTTCCAGTATGGGTCGCGGTAGTTGGCGTTTGTTCTGACTACAGTGTTGATGCTGTAGGACGGTAGAGGTTAGAGGTTAGAGTTAGGGTAGAGGTTAGAGTTAGGGTAGAGGTTAAAGTTAGGGTAGAGGTTAAAGTTAGGGTAGAGGTTAAAGTTAGGGTAGAGGTTGGAGTAAGGGTAGAGGTTGGAGTAAGGGTAGAGGTTAGAGTTAGGGTAGAGGTTGGAGTAAGGGTAGAGGTTAGAGTTAGGGTAGAGGTTAGAGTTAGGGTAGAGGTTAAAGTTAGGGTAGAGGTTAAAGTTAGGGTAGAGGTTAAAATTAGGGTAGAGGTTGGAGTAAGGGTAGAGGTTGGAGTAAGGGTAGAGGTTAGAGTTAGGGTAGAGGTTAGAGTTAGGGTAGAGGTTGGAGTAAGGGTAGAGGTTAGAGGTTAGAGGTTAGAGTTAGGGTAGAGGTTAAAGTTAGGGTACAGGTTAAAGTTAGGGTAGAGGTTAGAGTTAGGGTAGAGGTTAGAGTTAGGGTAGAGGTTAAAGTTAGGGTAGAGGTTAGAGTTAGGGTAGAGGTTAGAGTTAGGGTAGAGGTTAGAGGTTAGAGTTAGGGTAGAGGTTAGAGTTCTCTGGCGTTTTTGTGGTTATCGTTCACAAAGTGGAGCGTGGGAATGTGAGGCAATATAAAGTGTGGGAATGTGAGGTTATATAAAGTGTGGGAATGTGAGGCTATATAAAGTGTGAGTGTGGGAATGTGAGGCAATATAAAGTGTGGGAATGTGAGGCAATATAAAGTGTGGGAATATGAGGCAATATAAAGTGTGGGAATGTGAGGCTATATAAAGTGTGAGTGTGGGAATGTGAGGCAATATAAAGTGTGGGAATGTGAGGCAATATAAAGTGTGAGTGTGGGAATATGAGGCAATATAAAGTGTGGGAATGTGAGGTTATATAAGGTGGAAGTGTGGGAATGTGAGGCAATATAAAGTGTGGGAATATGAGGCAATATAAAGTGTGGGAATGTGAGGTTATATAAAGTGTGAGTGTGGGAATGTGAGGCAATATAAAGTGTGGGAATGTGAGGCAATATAAAGTGTGAGTTTGGGAATATGAGGCAATATAAAGTGTGGGAATGTGAGGTTATATAAGGTGGAAGTGTGGGAATGTGAGGCAATATAATGTGTGGGAATGTGAGGTTATATAAAGTGTGGGAATGTGAGGTTATATAAAGTGTGAGTGTGGGTTGATAAATATAAACACAAAATCAGGGAACTAAAAAAAGGATCAGGGAACTTAAAAGCAGATTCACGGAACTTAAACACAGGTTCAACTAACAAAAAAATATCTTCAGACAACTTACTAGAATTCCTCCTCTGGCTCAACTTTTTTCCTGAAAAAAAAATAGAAACATTTTCAAATTTGACAACTTTAAAGAAATGCGACATTTTTTATAATTAGACAGGTTTTATAACTGGATATCTTTTATACTTTCGCAGGTTTTATAATGTGACATTATTTATACCCAGCCAAAAGCGCCCTGTCACCCTCACCCATTTTTATCACCCGAACACCACCAATGATAAATTATTCCCCCTACCTAGGACACATTATCGAATTATATTTTTAAAACTTTCCCGAGAAATATTAGGTACCTATATCAAAGTTAAATTAAACAACTTAAATGACTTATTTTATTTTAAAACTATATTTCTTAGATATTATTTTATTCATCGATGTAACTTATACTTTTTAAACATTGTTTTCTGTGCAAAAAATAAAAATAACTAAATTGAACTAAATGTTAATGATTAATTGGATGACATACATAGCTATATTTACGCAAATTGAAATTCCATTGCATTATTATATTATTTTCTGAACTCATTAAAATTTGCTTTAAAAAATCATTAAAAACGAACGTAGGCGTCATAGTGTCCAAGGGGAAAAACCAGGGGCGCCCCTGCAAAACTGAACTGCCGGAGCGCCGAAGGAAACGCCTGATTCGGGTTAATGAATCCATAGCCAGTCGCACTCCTTAAAACGAACGTATGCGCCATATCGCTCAAGGGAAAGCCGGGGGCGCCCCAGCAAAACTGAACTATTTTCCCCGCAGCAACCGATTGGAATGTGTTGTAATGCATAAAGGACAAACTCACATCCTTTCATATATATATATATATATATATATATATATATATATATATATATATATCTTATATATATGCCTGTATATGTTTAGTAAGCTTTAGATTGATAACAATGTTTTGTTTACAGATCTTAAAGAAGTATGAAAATACTTAGGGCAACAGAAGTCTTCTGGACAAAGTCTTCCACCAGATCCACCCAATCCACCGGTGCATAAGTTAAAACAGCCACAGAGACGTAGCAGGAAGTACAGCCCTGTCAACATGCCCAGCAGTAGCAACGACATCAGGATGGCGAATACGGCCACGAAGGCGTCGCTGTCAAAGATGTCTGTGCTGGGGGCTTTCCTCGTGGTCGTTGCTGAGGTTGTGCTGGTGCTGGTCGTGGTGGTGCTGGTTGAGGTGGTGGTTGATGTGCTCGTCTGGTACGTCAACACTATCGTGCCCTCGGAGGTTCTCTGTGGTGAGCCGCCATCTTTGCACCGAACTACCAGTGAGTAGCTTTTCCCGTCGTTGACCTCAGGGATCTTTCCTGGACAAAGAATAGGTCAACGTAATAGGTCTTGAGATCATAGGTCAACATGATAGGTCTTGAGATCATAGGTCAACGTAATAGGTCTTGAGATCATAGGTCAACATGATAGGTCTTGAGATCATAGGTCAATATGATGGGTCTTGAGATCATAGGTCAACATGATAGGTCATGAGATCATAGGTCAACATGATAGGTCTTGAGATCATAGGTCAAAATGATAGGTCATGACATCATAGGTCAACATGATAGGTCTTGAGATCATAGGTCAACATGATAGGTCTTGACATCATAGGTCAACATGATAGGTCATGAGATCATAGGTCAACATGATAGGTCTTGAGATCATAGGTCAACATGATAGGTCTTGACATCATAGGTCAACATGATAGGTCATGAGATCATAGGTCAACATGATAGGTCTTGAGATCATAGGTCAACATGATAGGTCTTGACATCATAGGTCAACATGATAGGTCTTGACATCATAGGTCAACATGATAGGTCTTGACATCATAGGTCAACATGATAGGTCATGAGATCATAGGTCAACATGATAGGTCTTGAGATCATAGGTCAACATGATAGGTCTTGACATCATAGGTCAACATGATAGGTCATGAGATCATAGGTCAACATGATAGGTCTTGAGATCATAGGTCAACATGATAGGTCTTGAGATCATAGGTCAACATGATAGGTCTTGAGATCATAGGTCAACATGATATGTCTTGACATGATAGGTCAACATGATAGGTCTTGACATGATAGGTCAACATGATAGGTCTTGACATCATAGGTCAACAAGAAAGTCTTGACATCATAGGTCAACATGATAGGTCTTGACATCATAGGTCAACTTGATAGTTTTGGACAACAATGATCAACATGATTGAAATTAAAGCT